>NC_056731.1:812692043-812992043 GCF_019279795.1 Protopterus annectens | reverse complement strand
ATTGGATCCCACCCTTGACACCAGAGTTAGTTGTTGAAGTCAATGATGTTTTGTTCATATTGTGGCATCATTCTTAGTGATGGTAAAACACTGCTTAAAGCAAGGTTCATTCCTGCCTTGGCCACATAATCCAAGAACTCCATCGTGTCTCTCTCCATATAGTCTAGGGAGGTATGACCCAGGTTGTTTATTACTACGTGTTCTATGATTGTGTGATGTATGTACTTTTGGTGCAGGGATTTGAGTGCATGAGTAATGTGGCAAACCCTGGCAGCCAGTAGGCAACTACCCATGTCCCTCTCCTTACTCAGCCTGGTGAGGAGTGCATCACTGTCAAACTGTGGAGACACCAGTGATTAGGATATTGGATTGTGTGGAGGTTTGCTTATACACTTAGCTTTATTTGCCGATGATGATATTTTGTACTTGATAAATCCAGAAAAGTACATTTCAGTCCTGTGAAACATTTTGATACAGTTTCAAGTCTATTCAGGGTGTAAAATGAGAATAAAACAAAGGCTATAGAAGTAAACTGTGTCCCCACATGTGATTTGGTTTACTGATATCCATATTTGTGGGCACATCGTATGATAAGGTATTTTTGTGTGTGGATTAAAAAGATTTGTGTTATAGCAGCTAAGAATATGTGGGAAGAGATTAAACAAAAGGGAATATAAATGCTGAGAAGTTAGAAGCTCTTGACTATGGATATATATAGTAAGATGCAATTGATGAAAATGTTTCTAGTCCCTTTGAATTATATGTAGGCCAGACATGTTTTTATTAACCAAAGGAGAATTTGTGGACTATAATCAGTAGAGAATTGAAGGAATTTATTTTGGAGGAAAAAAGGGCAAGAGTTAAATGGGTTAAGTTATTTCTTTGCAAAGAACAAGTTAATGTATATAACCAGATATGAATAGATACTTTAGACCTAAAGAGTTAACACTCGTGCATAATACAAGCAGAAGATAAACAAAGTGAAAAATGTTGTTGAAAGAGGGGAGGAGTTGTTTCACAAAATAATGAGAGAGTAGGATTTGGGATGCGGCCCCATATGGAGAATAACAACGATATAGAATATTATATTTAGAAAGCATCAGGAAGTGTTTTAAGATCTAAACCGACATTGGAATGAAGAAAGCAGATTTACCAATAGGGATGACTACAGTAGGGGAGCAAAAGGTAATAGAGTGGAATAAGGCCAAGCAGAAGTTTTGATTGGGGATTAGAGATTGTCTTCTCTACCAGGAATTTACAACAGTGTATAGGCCAAGAAAAACGGTTAGGGGGCTAAGTGAAAAAACAGCACTGGTTGAGTTTTTAATTTAGTCAAAAACAGTAGCTGCTTAGCTGCTTTTCAAAAAGAGATAGTTGGGCCTATATAGTAATGCACAATAACTACAAAAATCAATCATAAGAGGTTAGAAAAGACTGAAATGAGAATGGAAAGAGCATACAAAGAAACAGTGGAGGACATTTTTTGACTTCCAAGTATACAACAAAGTCTTTAGCATTTTTGCATAATTATTTTTTGTTCCTTAGGCAGACCTCAGAGAATGTATATGTGTGATGGGAAAGAGAGGGGTAGTCACAAACTTACTTTTTTCAGCAATGTAACAAAATGGCATATTTTAAAAATTAGAATGGAACACACGGTCACCAACACAACACATTTAAAAATTCCCTACAGAATACTTTATTAGAAATGTTTGGGGAGCAAATTGTTGTAACTAAGGAAATTATTCTTTTGAGCTGGGATATAGAAACAAAATTACCTAGACATTGCCCTTACTAAATTTAATGTTGTTGGCTGCCAAAAAAGCAATTTTACCAGAAAATTAAAATCAAAATCTAAACCAGCTGTAACTGAAGTATTAAGTATTGAGAAGGAGATAAAATAATTGAAAGTGTGATTTTTTAGAAAAATGGAAAGAGCAAACTACATTGGAATAAATGAAATTTGTGGAAACGCATGCAGAATAAGGAGGAATGAAGTTTAAGGAAAGTCAGGACTTGAGCAATTTCTCTAATATAATGAATGATTGTTAAAAAAAAGAAATCTTATACGATACTTGAAAATGAAAAATGTTTGAATTGTTTTTCTTTTAATGCATGTGAATCCATGTTGTTACATAATATATGTGGGGTGTTAAAAAAAATATCATCTTTAGTGCTTCACACTTATTTACATTGTCAAACATCAGCTAGTAGCTGAAGCCAGAGAGACCCTGGCAAAAGATTTATTACCATCCACAGCAGAATATATTCTCCATTTTTAACATATTGATCACTTTCAAATGCACATAGACTTCATATTTGAGGAAATCTAGCAGCAGGAGCCTAATCATAGTTTTCTTACTTGTCTTTTCAAACTGGTCAAGTACAAATCTTCACTTTTGTCCTTCTGTAGCTTTCTCTTTTTTTGTTGATCATGTGCCAGGACACAGAGCTCTCTTACCATCTTATGTTGTTAATCTTCATCACCGATGGGTTGTCGGTTCTGTCCTCGGAATGGAGCCGGCCTTATACCAAGCTCACGCCAGCCGAAAACTCTTGAGCCGAGCTTTTACCCATAATGCCCTTCTCCCTGTTACCTCAGATCATGTTTGCCATGTAGCAGTAAAGCCGCGTCCAAGCTTGCTGTCAGCTAAGTTGAACTTTTGTTTTTGATATTTTACTAGAGTTTTGGAAGTAATTACTTATTTCTTCATCCCTTTCTTTAGCTTTGGCTGTCACTGGTCTTTCCCTTTTACATTCAGCCTTTTTCCCTAATTACCTTTCGGTAACTTTAGTACCGTTGTTGGTACGGCCTTTCTCCCTACCCTTGTGGTAATCCTTATATACCATTGCTGGTATTCCTCCCATTCTTTCTTATTCTAAAAAATAAATAAATAAAATTTTATATATATATATATATATATATATATATCTTTATCTATATAGAGTCTTTCTCTCTGCTGTTTTACTTGACTGTTTAGTATGTCTGAGAAGAAGGGAACGTCAGGCTTCAAACATTGCCTGAAATGTTCTAGGAAAATGCCAAATTGTGTTTTACATAATGATTGTGTGCACTGTTTGGGAGTGCCTCATCTCTCAGTACAACCACCGTGCTCTGTCTGCCAAGGATTTAGTAACCATATCATAAATGAACAAAAAAATAAATTAGTTCTGAAGGGCTTCCTTAAGTCGCCCTTTTCAGAGGCTCTTTCTGCATCAGAAGGTTCACCCCCTCCTAAAAAAAGAGAAAAAGAGATCCCATTCTGTGCCTGCTTCACCGTCTGATGTGTTGGATAAGCCACCTAAGCTAAGATGCCAAAATTTTCGTCAGAGCCGAAGCCAGTCTCTTCGACACTGGCCTCAGTTCCGCCTACTGTTCCTTCTTTCTCGACACCTATTTCGGTGCCAGTAACGTCTACTGCACCATCCACATCCACACTGCCAATTGTCTCACCCTCTTCGGTGCCAACTGCTGTCTCAGCACCAAGCTTGTCTCTGGTACCGGTGACTATGACCACCTCCATTACTGAGCCACCAATGATCATTGCCACCCCTCTTTTGGTACCGACTATCATCTCGGCACCGAGTCTGGCTTTGGTACGCATGACTACGATGGATGCTCCAGTCCTTGTCTCCAAACTCGAGACAGTGGTGCCGTTGGACTCCACAGCATGGACCCAATACTCCCTGTCAGTGGATCCCTTTCTGGGGCAGATATATAGCCTCTTCCTTGAACGGCCAGAGTCCCCATCTGGGATATCCACTAGATCCACCAGGAGCTTTTCCGAATTTGATGTGGTGCACCTTGTGGACCAGTTGCTCACAACCAGGGAGATTCCGATGCCTATGCCTACTAAGACCCAGTCTCATGCTGGACTTGGGACTGTTCCTCCACGGGCTCCATCCTACTCTCCTCCTTTGACTTCTTTGCAGGTTTCAAAGCCTTCGATTCTGACATCCCTTTCGGTACCCACATCCTCGATGCCACTAGTGGACCTCGCAGTGGCCCTGGAACCGATCCTTTGGCTTTCAACTTGTTCAGAGCCAGGTCTTCCACAGGCCTGGGATTGGGCAGCGGGCTCTTCGGTGCAGTGTACAGTCCAGAGTGTATATACAGTCCGGAGTGTATATAAAGTTCCGTCCTTGGTACCAGGGGCCCTGCCGGCACCGATCCTTCTTGAGGCTCCTCTCTTGGGGGTGGGATTGGCAGAGTTAGGTGTGACCCCGGTTCCAAGGGTGTCTTGCTCAGTTCCAGGCCCCCATCCCTCTTCAGGTGGGCCTGCCTTCCGAGCGATGGAGGAGGTGCCGTGGAAGAAGTCGTGCAAGAGGAAGCACATAGACTCCCCTGAGGAGTCTCTTACAGAGGATACGGATTATGATGAAGGGGAAGGTTCCCCACGGTCACCCCCTGAAGATGTCTACTTTGGAGACATCCTTGAAATGTTGAAACAGAGGGGTGACTGGAAGCCCAAAAATCCTTCCTCAGAGGAATCCATCTTCCTGCAGGTCTTTTGTGCTCGTCCATCTACCTCTTGGGTGACTTCTCCTGTAGACAAGCTAGAGCCATTCCCACAGAGACCAGATAACCCCCCCCCCCCCGAGGAGAGCCCACATTGGTCTAAAGGTTTGCCAGTAAATGCTATGGTAGTGGTGGCAGCCACAAAGAAAGAGCTTGCCAAAGAGAGCCAGACTGTTCACCCACCTAACAGGAAGTCTTGGGTGGTAGACAGACTAGGGAAGCGAGTCTTTGCTTCATCGACCTTTGCCATGCGGTCCTTGAACTATCTGGCACATTCTACAATGCTCCAAAGAGACTTGATCTCCGAACACTCTGAAACACTATCAGGATAGATGTCTAACGAGGTGAGTGACAAAGTTGCCTCACAGCCCACGACCCTGGAATCGATATCAAACTCGTCCATGAGGTTAATATCCCATGCAACCGAAGGGGTGGCAAGAGCCGCGGGTTCAGGTGTAGTTATGAGACGTCATGCCTGGATGCACCTGTGTGATTTTACGGACCCCTTTAAGTCTTCCTTCCTGAACACTCCAGTTGAAACATCTGCTCTGTTCAGCCCAAACGTGAATGACACTCTAGCCAGATGTGAGAAGGATGGTAAACCCCTGTCTGCCATAGGTATATACTTTTCCACCCCCCAGCATTCCTTCTTCAGGAATCAGAGGAGTGGAAAGTTGTGGCACAAGAAGTCTCAGGGTCCTTTTCGTGACACACATGGCGAGTTTACTCCCAGAGTCAGAGGGGATGACTCTTCTAGAAGATGCCCCTACCGAGGCAGAGGGAGCCCACATAACCAAGCACCCAGAGACTCGTTCTCTGGACAGTCCTGTGAAGAGCGGCCCGATTGCTTTCCTTTATAAACAGTCAGGGGATGTTTCTCTTTGCACCATGTTGCCTGGCAATCAATAACCACCGAATCTTGGATGCAGAAGATGATAACCAGAGGTTACCACATCCCATTTAATTCTTACCCAAAGCCACCAAGCTGAATTCCCGAAGTTACACCCAGTCAAAGGGAAAAAGCAGCCCTAGATATAAAAAGGCTGTACCAAAAAGAGTCATCCAAGCAGTCCCTCCAGGCCAGTGCAGATCCGAATTTTACTCTACATTCTTTTTGGTGCCAAAAGGACAGGAGACTGGGAACCGATTTATACAAATTCATCACAAAAATGAAATTCTGCATGGTCATGGCTCAGTCCATTCTCCCTTTTTTGGGGGAAGGCGATTGGATGTGCTCAATGGACCTTCAGGATGCATATTACCACATCAAAATGGACAAGCACTCCAGAAGGCTACTTCACTTCGGCTGGGAGCCAATCACTGCCAATTCCATGTTCTGCCCTTTGGGCTCTCTGCAGCCCCCAGAGTTTTCACCGAATGCATTGCAGTAGTGACAGCTCTCTTGAGACTACAAGGATTCTGGGTGTTTCCATATTTAGACAATTGGTTCCTCACCGCCCCCATCAAGAATCTGTTGGTAACGGCCCTGAAATACACCCCATCTCTGGCGGACCTTCTGGGAATATCCATAAATTGGGAGAAATCCAACCTGATGCCGACCCAATCCATAGAGTTCATAGGAGCAGTATTCAACACCCACTCCTGTTTGATCTCTCTTCCAGATCAGAGATTACAAAGACTAAGGCTCCAATTCTGGGTGATACTCTGTCAAAAAAAAGTGTCAGCATGAGAGGTGCTTCAGCTCCTAGGTTCTATGGCAGGTTCTATACTAATGAAACCTTTTGCAAAACTTCACATGAGACTCCTTCAATGACTTCTTCTATCTCAGTGGTACCCAAATCAGCAGCCTTTGTCCTTCCAGATACGAATAATAAATCATTGCAAACAAGTCCTAAAGTGGTGGATGAGGCCAGAGACAGAACTGGTGAGCCACCCCTTGCATTCTCCTCAGCCCAGAGCCACTGTGACCACAGATGCTTCCCTGATAGGGTGGGGGGACATTGTCAGGGAATAACAGTCCAAGGCACATGGTCTGCAATGGAGACCAAGCTGCATATCATTGTCCTAGAACTGACTGCAGTGCTTCTAGTGTTGCAAGCATTCCAGTCTGTCCTTCCATCTGGGAAAATTGCCATTCAGTCAGACAACATGTCAGTAGTCTGGTATATCAACAAACAAGAAGGAACAAAGTCCTACCTCTTATGTTGAGAGACCATGTAGGTTTGGCAATGGGCGATAACTTCCAACCGCTTTCTGATAGCAAAGCATATTCCCGGGATGCCATCGTGATTGCATACAAGCTCAGGAGATGTATTCTCCTGCCTCACAAGTGGTCCTTCAATCCGTCCATTGCGGCAAAATTTTTCAGCCGTTGGGGTCAGCCTTGCTGCAACCTATTCACCTGCCCGTCCAGCCACAAATGCAGCAACTACTTTGCCCTAATCCTTCCGCAGTGGGAGTCCCTGACATACGCTCTAATCCCCGATTGGCCCACAGGACTTCTGTATGCTTAACCCCCATTCCTCTGATTCCCCAATTCTTGAAGAAAGCTCTTCAGTTGAAAAGCAAAGTGATCCTCATAGCCCCCTACTCGCCTCGGCAAGTATGGTTCCCCTTTCTTCGGCCTCAACTATTATGTCGACCGTGGATCCTGGATCCAATTCCAGATTTGATTTCTCACCCCCAGCGGTTAAGCCTACCGAACTTAACCAGTCTCAAGCTGACAGCTTGGTTTCTCCACTTCCGCTGATAGGTAGAACATTCTTTCCTCTCCTGTACGTGATATTATTCTGGCCTCTCACAAACCATCCACCAGGAAACTTTATTTGGATAAATGTTTTGGTCTAAGGAGAGACATTTAGATCCGTACACAGCCCCAGTTGCTGCAATACTGGAATACTTGTCAATTTTTTTTGTGGACAGCGCTGCAGCTTCTACTATATGAGTCCACCTAGCTGCCATTTCAAACTTTCATAATGGTTTTGGGAATTCTACCTTGATCTCACATCGTCTGTGTAAAACCTTTTTGAAAGGAGTCTCTCACATTACACCCCAGATCGGACAAACTATAGAACCATGGAACCTTACAGTAGTCCTACAATCTTTGATGCAACCTCCCTTTGAACCTACAGCAGCTTGTGACATCAAATTTCTATCATGGAAATCTCTTTTTCTGGCGGCCATCACATCAGCTAGGCAAATTTCAGAACTTCACGCTCCATGCATAAAACATCCCTATTTGATTTTCCACAGAGTATCACTCCGGACAAATCCTTCCTTTCTCCCTAAAGTGATTTCGGACTTCTCCATTAACCAGACTATTGAACTACCAGTTTTTTTTCCCAAATTTTTCAAATAAAGGAGAATGCTGTCTACATTTGTTAGATGTACACAGACAGTTGAGATTCTGTTTGGATAGGCAAATCCTTTCCGCAAATCGGGCCAGCTATTTGTTTCTTTTTCTGGTCCTAAGATGGGAAAGTCAGTTTTTAACTTATCCCTTTCTCAATGGATCAGTGACTGTATACTCTTCATCTGCCATCATGAGAAAGAACCTATCCCACAGAAAATCAAACATCATGCCACTAGATCTATAGCTACTTCTGTGGCCTTTCATTCAAGGGCTTCTTTAGACAATATATGTGCAGCAGCTACATGGGCTACTCCTCATACCTTTATCACTCATTACAAATTGGATCTGGTCTCTAGGGGAAGAGCTTCATTTGGCTCAATGGTGCTCAGAACTATTCTTCCATAGGGCCGCCCAAGTGACACGAGGTACCTGGGGACTCTTTCCCATCGGTGATGAATGGACGAAGATCAACAACACAGATGGAACATTATGGTAAGATGTAACTTCTTTTTTTTATCATTCCTTCCCGTTTCCTGCCAGACATATTTAACAAGGCAGTAAAGCCTTTTCTGGTTTTAGCCTGAGTTTTGGAACATCATCTCTTATCAGTTACAGGAAGAAGTTTCTTATCTATTCAGATCCTTGAAAGATCACTTAGCAGTCAAAGACATGATAAATGGGGTCTGAATGGGAAGGTGAAATCAGCAAGAAAAGACGAGTAGTATTGCTAGAATTGAATTCATCCTCAAGTTTTGGTGAGAACTTTCAAATCATGGACCTTATTTTCACAAAATCTCACCATGGCTATATTGATATGTAGACTGCATTTTATATATTAAAAAAATAAAATAAAAAAGAGAGCTGGGTGCACAGGTTCTGTCATAAAAAGTGCTCGATCCTGGTGTACACACTGGTGCCAGGACTGGAAAAATGGCAGTATTGAATCCTCAGGACACAGAAACATTGTTATAATGCAGGTGGTAGAAGGAAGTAGTGTTCCTCAAAAACTGCCATGCCTAAAAGGAGCCATAAAGGTGACAGAGTGGACTGTTGAGAATAAGGAAGAAATTATGTGTGTTGCAAGTATGCAAGCAGCCCAGAATTTCGAGATACAAGATGTTCTGAAAATCTGAGAGGAAAGGAAAGTACTTGCACAAGAAAAACTTTCAAAAGCATCCAATAAAAATATGCATTCATTAATACAACAGATGCATGAAAAACATTATATAGACAAATACATTTTGGGTCACCTGGAAAAAGAAGAAAGAGAGGAAGTGCAAAAATATAAAGTACAAAACCCAGAGACTTTTGAAAGGTATAAAAAGGAAATATAGACATGGGAAGGAAAACGATATCTGATACGGTGCAATATTTATTCAAAGATTAAAGTCAAACTTGATCAAAACAAAAAAGCAGCTGCAAAGGTATATGAAGAGAAATATAGGCAAATGCACCTAGATATGGAAAAATTCACAATATAAAAAAATGTGAAAACAAAAGGGAAATGTAGAAAAGAGAATTACTAATGGATTATCTGTGAAGTGAAGACTTTAGTATAAAAAAATCCAATATAGGCAATGTTGCAGCATGATGGAACAGCAAGTCCCCAGATTAAGGAGCAGCAAGTTGAGTGGGAAGCATCTGAAGAAGAAATATGGACATGGGAAAGAAAAAGTGACCTGGTATAATGCAATATTTATACAAAGGAGAAAGCAAAATTAAACAATAGAAAAAAAGCAGCACCAAAGATATCTGAAGAGAAATACTGGCAAAGGCACTTGAATATGGAAACTTTCATGGTACAAAACATGAGAAAACAAAGGGGGAAAGTAGAAAAGAGGGGGGTAGTAGTGGAGAAGTTAAAGAAGTAGTAACTGGAGTGATGGATTTGGTGTAAAAAAATCCAATACAGATAATGCCACAGCATGATGGAACAGTGAGTCCCCAGATTAAGGAGAAACATGGTGATGCGCTGGAGCCTTCATTTTGAAACCAGTACAAAAGGTTATTTGAAGTTGCATAGCAAGGGAAGGAGCAGTAAACAAAGGCAATTCTGAAGGACGCAATGTTGTGGAGTGATGGGCCAATGAGCTCCTATATGAAGGAGCAGCAGATGAAGCAGGATGCATCTGAAAGGATATATCACAGGAAGATGTTCTGGAACATTCTTTAGAATACCTACATGAAAGAAAGAGCAAAGAAGATGCTATCATTCTAGGAAAAAAAAAACACATGATCTAAGGGAAAAATAGTTTGATTTAATAGAGATGGATAGACATATTACGATCAGTGAATGAAATAGATTGCAGAAAGCAAATAAGGCACAGAATGTTAGACGTTTGGTAAAACAGATGAACAAAGTAATCAGGATTGTTAAAATAAATTCATGTGATATAACATTACTACTGTGCAGCTAAATAAAAAAACATAGTATTAACAGAAAGACATAAAGCGATAAAGGAAAATAAGGGAAGAAGTAAAATGCCACAATGGAAAGAAACAACTATAAAGCATGTATCATTGATTGTTGAGATCATCAGAAATATTTAGAAAGGTAGATACAGTCAAAGCAATACACAGTATCAAAAACAGATGAGGATCTATCATTCAGTATTACAAATAATAAACTAAAACTATTAGCATAGCCAGAAAACCTCTTAGTAGATATGTATATAAATATAAAAGTACAAACTAAGAAACTGATAATCCAAAAAAGTTTTATAGATAATTGGGAAACAAAGCAAAAGGAATAGAAGCACCACCAAAAAAGGAGAAACAGACACATTTTGGAGAAATATTTATGAAGACCCTGTGGAACTTAACAAAGATACTGAATAGATAGAAAATTTAAAAAAGCAGTAAAGAACTGTAATGTAAAGGATATGAAATAGGATGAGGTAATGGCCAGAGAAATTGAAACAATTAAGAAAAGCTCCTAACTGGAAAACCCCAAGCCCAGATGCAGTACCCAAGTTCTGACTAAAAGTATTATATGCATATATCAAAAGGACACCAACCTGGCTAACAACAGGAGAAACACTATTCCTCCTTCATAGTGATCCTGCATGCCATTCTAATAACTGTAGACTAGTAACTTGCTTTCCGACTATGTACTAGAATTGACAGAGACAGAGTTTATAGTCATTTAGAAAAAAATCGGTCTTGACAATATAACAAAGGGGTAACAAAAGAAAGTCGTGGAACAACAGATCATCTGTTGCTAAAAAAAGTGATAGTACAAAATTATAAAAACAGGAATAATCTAAATATGACATGGATAGATTACAAAAAAGCATTTGATAGCATCCCACATTCATGGATAAAGGAATGCTTACAGATGTATCCGATAAACCCTACATTGATCAATTACATTACAGTGACCATGAAACTGTGTTAAACCATTTTGCAGTTAAGCCATGATAAAGAGCAAGTTATTATCCCAGGGATAAAAATTCAAAGGGGGATATTATAGGATGATTTTTTTGTCACTGCATGTTTTTGTTTTGCCTTTAACCCATTGAGCTGTTTACTTAAATCTGATTAGGTCATGGTTACAGTTTTGCTCCCTGAAACATCTTGGTTAAAGACTTCTCATCTACTTTTTGTGGATTACTTAAAATTGTGTAGTTCATCAGTTCAGGAGTAGAAAGTACAACTGCAAATGGTTAAAACTTTCTCAAATTATATAAGAATGTCATTTGGTCTTGATAAATGTGCAAAAGCAAGAAAGTTGCGGAACCAAGAACATATCAGTCTGGGATAAGAATGTGATATAAGGGAACTTGAGCAGGAGGAGTTTGTAAGTATTTGGGAACTGATGAAGGATCAGCAATAAAATATGACTACATTTAAACAAAACTCAGTAAGGGAATACTTCTGAAGACTAAAATTAATATTGGAAACCACATTAACATCTAGGGATGAAGTCCAAGCTGTAAACCAATTTGTTCTTCCTTTTCTAACTTACAGCTTTGGGGTAATTGACTGGCCTCATAAGGTACTGGATAAGTTGGATAGGAAAACAAGAAACATGTGTCACACCTATCAAATGATATGTAAAAATCAGTGTATATGCTCTGAAGGGAGCTGTGGGTCTCCTCAAAATTGATTGCATGTATAGATCTGCAGTCATGGGACTGCATACAAATCCGCTGGCCTTATCAGATCCAAACACAGTAAAAGTTTTAAAACATGAGGAGAGGAAGTTTAAGGATGATCTCTCCGCTTATTTAGCAGAAGCAGGAATAAAAATTAAATGAGACATGCACAGAAATCAGACAGCAATTAAATGTGCCAAAAAAGAAAATAAGGAGAAGAATCAGATTAGAAGGAAAAAATGTGGAAAAGGCATAAATATTATAGCAAGTATAGAGATCTCCTGGAACAACCTGATGTTGATCAGGATTTGAGACAGGAAGGGGCTAATGAAATGTAAATTCAAACCAAAAGATGAAAAGTTAGTAATGGTGGCCCAGGATAGCAGACTACATACACGGTGGGTTACGAAGTCCATTGGAAATGTGGGAGAAGCGTATAAATAAAGGTTCTGCTACAAAGAACTAGAAACAGTTGCACATCATGTTGCTGGGTATGACACACATGACAAAGAGCCTATGTATTGAAAGATAAAATAAGGACTGTTGCACTGGGGATTGTGCAAACACTACAGTATTGAAGTAGCTGAGAAGCATTGGAAACATGAACCGCAAAGCACTGTAGAGAATTTACCGACAGTTCAAAAAATAGATGCAAGAAAATTATAGTAGTTCATGAAAAAAAAAAGATAAAAGTAGCACTGATCATTGAAATTGCTACACCTAGTGATTACACTGCCTTGTGTAGAGAGAGAGATAGAAAGTCATAAAATTGCAGGATTTGCAGGCAGAAACAAGAGCAATGTAGAAGAAAGATACTCTGTTCCAGTAGTAGTAAGAGCAACAGGTCTAATAAAAGAATTTGCAGCTGTAGTTAGATATGCTGCTAGTACATGTAAATGTATGATTTAAAGGAGAAGTCGATTCTGTGCACATTGCAGGTGCTGAGAGGAACATTCTTGGCTAACATCAAAGACTGAAACCATATTAATTTCATGAACTTTAATCATACCCTGACTTAGGAATGGGATCCATTCCCATCATGGTATTAGAAACCCAAAACTCTTGGAGAAACTAAAAAAAAAGAAACCTCTTTCCTATTCAGATCCTTGAAAGATCACTTCACAATCAAATTTTAGTATAGATACAATGTCAAATTTATTTGACATTGTGACAAAGGGGGATACTGCCAGCACAGCTATCTGCAATTTTGTAAATGATTGTGTGTCATTTGTGAATATCAACATGATTTGTGTCTGATGCTTGTGTTGCAAATGTAGTGGGACTGTATATTATGTGTATATCAAACTAGGTTTGTATAGACATGTGTTGAAAAGATATTTTATAAAGTGCTTGTGCTAAAATGTAACCACAGCATGCCCTACTGGAATAGAACAGAAATGTACATGCACTATTGTAACTGTTTAAATGTATAATTTAACAGTGGAAACTGGAATACAGGAGGTTAACTTCAGAAAAATAACTGAAATTAAATTACTTTTTGGCTAGGCCATAAAAAGATGGTATCTTTTAGTCTCAGTGCAGTGGGAGACATAATGTCTGTACTTGGGGGGCTTTCTGTACTGCCCTTAGTGTGAAATAATTACTAGTTTTGAAATGTGAAGGCACGCAGTTGTTTTATGACTTCGGGTATCTGCTAAATATTTGAGGTCTGTATATTTTTACAGGTAGATGTTAAATACTGCTAGCTTCCAGCAGTGGGGGTTTCACGTGGGATAGCGTCAGATGACAAGAAATGACGTCATTCTGCAAGTTATCCCAGCAGTAATATTTGAAATATTAATTTGAGGAGTCTTAGTGAGACACAACATTCTGTATTCTGTCTTGGACTTGACAACATCAAGATCCACTCACCACATCTGCCTTGCTCTGATGAAGTAAGTTTCTAGGATACAGTACCTCTCTTAGATTCAGTCAGGAATATAGTGAAAAATAGTTTAGATGTTTTTATTTATTTATTTGAGACTGTCCTGCAATGTTGTTTAAAATATTTCATGTGGTTTTGAACTGTGATCTCACTGTGAATATATATTTAGTATTGTCTTGTTCTTTTATGATTTATTATTAAACATATTTAAACCTTTCATTGTGTAGAGATATTTATGTTTTGAGTGTACTTGCATATTTATTTGGTGACACTGGGGGCCACTCCTAATAGCCTTGCTCTTGGTCAAACTACCATTTTATTACTGTTAATATTACACAGTAAGATTGGACACCCTTTGTTAAGAGGCTTAAAGTAGCTGATAAAGAGTTGGCTGATGGCAGTGATAACTACCCTATATTCTGGACAAAAGTGAGCATAGCTAGGAAACCTGTACCAGCCTTTCCCGTGTGTGTGTGTTTGTTTGTGTGTGTGTGTGTGTGTGTGTGTGTGTGTGTGTATGACGGGGTGTGTGTGCGTTAGTTACTTGGGAAGGGGCACGAAGCACTAGTTAGATAGACAGGGTGCTGGAGGTCTTGGCTTGGCCACTCAGCTGAGATCTCAACTCTGTATCTGTGCCAATGAGGAGTCTTATTGGAGATCTAGAGAAAGAGGGAGAAACCAGCCCCGGACTGATTGCGGTCTCTGTGTGTGCCGTTAAGGGACATTGCACTTGATGCAGAGAGCTGCATCTGTAAATACTGTGTGTGTACCTGTCATCTTCCCAGTGTACTTTCCCACTGTTGCCAGTGGTGAGGATTGAGGCTACTTGATAACTGGTCCAGTGGTGGGTCGTCACAGACATTAACAACAAAAAAATAATTAATCCACATGGTCTGGCTGCTGAATCTTTCTGAATTTTACTGCATGGTCTTATGAATTTGTCTATTGGGCTCTGCAGGTTACATGATTGTAACTGTCTGTTTTGCATTTTCTTCAGTATGTACCTTCTAGTGGGTGGGACTTCTGCCTTGTATTCCTTCTATTTCTATCATTAATGTTTTTTTCTTTCCTCATTAAGTAGTGTTGTGGCTGAAAAATGGATCTGTTAAGGTTCATCTGGTGATTGGATCATCAAATAATTAAAAAAATGTAAATAACATGCATACTTCCATCCACATCTGTGTACACAAGTGGACTGGCACTTTTTAGGTTCCAGTTCAAGATAGATCACTAGTGGTTTCAGCTGCAGCCATTTGTTTGGTCTACTGCACTTTTTATGTATACAGACTGCTTAAGCACAAGTCTAATGCTTGGTCTTTGCAAGATAAGTTGAACTCCATATTTGTTCGACTTAATTGCTGATGTTCATATCTTTTTTAATCTGCACATTAGGTGTAGTATGTTACCTAATTTAAGGAAGACATCCTTGAACAACTTCATTGGAATACTATGACTTAAAGCTGTTTTCAGTATAATGCTTCTGTTGCTGACTTCAGAGTTAAACAGTGGACTGTATGATCATGATGTAACTAGATGATGTTCATCGTGTTTCACTGCTGCAGTCATTACACTTGGGTTATCCTGCCGTCAGGCAGTCCCGCAGTCAGCCATAGTTCCAAAATCTTGGTCCGGCGTCAGTTGCTGTCGCTTCTTCCCTAACGTCAGTGCGTCAGGGGTATATAAAATGCAGCCGACACCATTTTCTTCAGTCTTTATTGCTGCGCGGTGCCCGAAGCAAAAGCAGTTCGCAAGTGCCGGTCAGCAGACTCCTGAGATATCAAATTCGATTTTCAGAAATGAAGTCTTCAATAAAGCTAAGTACCCCGTTGGGGAAACTTTTTCTTGCCTCAGACCGATGTCAGTAAAAGTTAATAATTGTATTTCTTGTGGGAAGCAAATACCTCATAAGGATTTTCATTCTTACTGTATTCCATGCCTAGGCCCAGATCACGACATCACTAGTTGACTGTTTTGTGCTAGATTTAACAAACGCACTATTAAACGTCGGTTTGATTTTGCTCGCCATTACTTTGGCTGCAGATTTAATTATACCATGCCGTTGGAACAACCGACGACCAAAATGCACAAAAAACGCAGAGACAAGGATAAGGACAGGCATCCGAGGTCCAAAACTGGCGACGAAGCCTCTTCTAGGCCGTTCGCCGGTTCTCAGTGAGGCGCTTTCGCAGCCCCTGACACCTGCTACCTCAGAGCCACAGGCCACTACCGACTCCCACGTGGAGGTGCCTAGGCCACTGGATACTCAAGGTGTTGGGCCTACGGAGACTAACCCTTCAGATGGGTCCGGAGTCGCTGAGCAGGCATCGGCTTCTGAGGGTGTTTTCAGATCTTCACAGCATGCCATTAAAACTACAGCCAAGTCTAAATCTCCATTAAAGACAAAGAAGCAAGTACAGCATTCACCTGGACAGGCCTCCATGCCTAAAAAACAGATGCTCAAAATGGCCGAAGACTTAATTACTCTGATCAGGGGTTCCCATCCCCCTCCTGATAAAAGGCCTAGGCAGGATACAGACTATGATTCCTCTGACCAGATTTCCATATATTCTGATTCCTCTTCAGACCAGGGATGCTCTTTACCCCTATGAGGACTCTGATGCTGAAGAATCAATTCCTTCAGTCTCTCCTCCTTAGGATTATTCTTTTGGGGAAACTTTACATACCATGAGGGAGCATTTCCATTGGGAGGGCCAGGATTACTCAGAATCCAAGAAAAGGCTGAGAGACTTTCTTTTATTGCCTCAGCACAGGCCCCTTGCTATTCCGCCAGTGTTGGATATTGTGGATGATGTGTTCTCTGAATCCAGTTTAAATCCTGATTCTTTACCCCATGCTCCAGTCAAGCCAGACAGGTACTACAGGGTCCCTGACTCTCACAAATTTCTTTATAAAAACCCTGTTGCTGACCCAGAAACTATTTCCCAGGGTCCCAAAGGGGTAAAGGCTTCCACGGCTAAATATCCAGTTCCCTCTGACAGGGATTCTAGAGCATTAGACAGATGGGGGAAGAAGGTTTACACTTCTGCAACTTTAGCAGTGAGGGCTTTAAATTGCCAGTTTCACATGCTTAAATACCAACGATATTTAATGTCTCAGTTAAAACAGAAAATGAGTACAAGTGCAGAACATCCTGACTATAAGGAAATGCAGGATTTACTGCATGCAGCTGAACAAGTGGGCAAACATACATTGCAGTGTGGTTTTGATTCATTAGAGGCTTCTTGTAGAGCAGCAGTTACAGGATCTGTGATTCGAAGGCATGCTTGGTTAAAAGAACAAAGTTTACCAGATCATGGTAAGGCAAAATTATTGGATGCTCCTTTACAGCAAGATATTTTATTTGATGTTAAGGCAGAGGAGGTATTAAAGAAAATGGAGGATAAGGCAAAATCTATGCAAACAGTGAAGGATTTCTTACAGGTACAGCCACCTCGATTTAGCAGAAATTGGCCTACAAAGAATTGGTTCTTTCCAGTGTCAGACAGGCCACAAAGAGGCAGATACAGACGCCCAAGAGGCAGATCTCAGCCCCAAGGCTCTTACAGACCACAACAGTGTGGTGCTTCAACCCCAAAAGGAGGTGAAGACAAGTCACAAGTCACAACCTTACAGGAAACAGTCCCAATGACTTCCCACTTCCAATGCCAAGCTCTTCCCTTTTGTCAACTCCCTTAGGGGGAAAACTAGCACTTTTTTCACAAAATTGGCAAGCAATCACCCAAGACAAATGGGTTCTGAATATTGTGTCTCAAGGTTACAGGTTCCACTTTCACACTTTACCAAGGCTAAAAGGAATGCCAGACCTGCCACAAAATCAATGGGCAGAGGCACAAAAGCAAATTACAGCCCTCATGGACATGAGAGCTATTCTAAAAGTGCCACAGCAGGAACAAGGATTTTACTCAAGACTTTTCCTAGTCCCCAGAAAGGACAAAGCCTGGAGACCCATATTAGACCTTTCTACTCTAAGTACTTACCTGGATGTTCCGAAATTCAAAATGTTGACACTACAGCAGCTACTTCCCATGTTGGGCAAGAAGGCTTGGTTGTTACTTTGGACCTCAGAGGCATACCTGCATGTCCCTATCAGACAAAATTGCAGAAGATACCTCAGATTCATAGCTGGTTCAATGCACTACCAATTCTCTGCACTGCCCTTTGGCTTATCTACTGTGCCCAGGGTCTTCACAAAGTGCCTGGCACCAGTAATTGCATTTTGCAGACAAAAAGGAATTCAAATATATCCATACCTGGACGACTGCCCGATTCAAGCAGAGAGCAAGGACATTCTTCTAAAGCATCTGGCGTTTGTAAAAAGGTTGCTAATTTGCCTAGGGTACACAGTAAACGAAAAGAAGTCAAAACTAGTGCCCTCACAAGTGATAATATTCCTGGGTGCCAGCTTAAATACAACGGCCCAGATGGCTTATCTCACGCCAGACAAACAAGGACAACTGACTCAGTATTTTCAATTGATGGCAACAAAGTCCCAACTCCCTGCAAGAAAAATTCTGCAGGCCTTGGGATTCATGGCATCCTGCATACTACTAATTCCATATGCCAGACTGCATATGAGGAAATTACAATGGTACCTAAAAAGTGTTTGGACTCAACACACTCACAGCTTGGAAACAGTAATACCACTAATTCCCTGCCTACAACAGGAGTTTCAATGGTGGGCACAGGCATGTCACCTCAACAAGGGTCAGCCTTTCACTCTACCCACAGCCAGGCAGACTTTAACAGCAGATGCTTCGGATTACGCCTGGGGAGCACACATGGCAGGAAAATGTATTCAGGGCAAGTGGACCAAGTGGACCACAGACCAAATGCATCTCCACATCAATCAAAGAGATGTTGGCTATACAAAATGCCCTAACAGCTTTCAAGGACCTTCTGCATCCAGGACAATTATTATTAAAGACAGACAACACCACAGTTATGTGGTACATAAACAAGCAAGGGGGCACTCATTCTTATCCCCTACGCAGACAAGCCATGACCTTGTGGAACACAGCTCTAACTTATCAAGTTCATCTGCAAGCACAATTCCTGCCAGGAAAGAAAAATACTTTGGCAGACGACTTAAGCAGAAACATCATGGATCCTCACGAGTGGAAATTAAATCCACAAGTCTTCAGCATAACACAAAAATGGTGGTGTCCGGACATAGATCTTTTTGCCTCCCCACTGACTTGCCAACTACAAAAATTCTGCACAAGGGCTTATCACACACAAGCATGGAAAGTGGATGCTCTTTCGTTCAGCTGGAAAAGCCTAAAAGTTTATGCCTTCCCACCACTGCCTCTCCTTTCAAAGGTACTCCTAAAAGCCAGACAAGAAAAACCACAGATGATCCTGATTACTCCAGACTGGCCACTCCAACATTGGTACCCAATCTTAAAGAACTTAGCTCAAGGCCCACCTTGGATTTTGCCTCAAATTCCACACCTACTGACTCAACAAAACAATCAGATTCTGCACAGTCAGCTCAAAACCTTAAACCTGGCTGCATGGCAGATTCATTAGCCAAACAGACAACACCTCTCTCTAAAGCTGTTATGGATGTCATTTTGGAGGCCAGGAAGCCTAGCACCAGGAAATTTTATTCAGAAAAGTGGAAGAGATTCTGTGCCTGGAACCAGGCGCAAAGCCTTAACCCTCTTGTCCCAAACATTCCTCAGATACTACAATACTTAACTGAGATGCTGGACAAAGGACTATCCTTCTCATCCATTAAGATCCACGCCTCTGCCATCTTGGCTCATTACAACACAGATCCTCTTATTTTCTCTCATCCATTACTAAAGCAGTACCTCGGAGGGGCTAAAAACATAAGACCACCCTGGAGAGCACCAACACCTACTTGGGACCTCAATTTTGTCTTGGAAAAACTCACTTTACCTCCTTTTGAGCCAGCCAATTCAGCAGAATTAAAATATGTATCATGGAAAACTGCTGTGCTTCTGGCAATAACCTCAGCACGAAGAGTCTCAGAACTACAGGCACTAATGGCGGTGGAGCCTTTCATCGTTTTTCACCAAGACAGGGTTTCTTTAAGAACAAACCCTTCTTTTATGCCTAAGGTGGTATCCAGTGTGGCTCTTAACCAAACTATTCACTTGCCAACCTTTTATCCAAATCCCCAGAATAAAGGGGAGAGACTTCTACACTCCTTGGACATACAAAGACAGTTACGTTTCTACTTGGACAAAACAAAAACTTTCAGAAAAACTGAACAATTGTTTGTATCATATGCTGCAGGATCACAGGGAAAGGCTATTTCAAAGCAGACCATTTCAAAGCAGACCATTTCAAAGTGGATAGGACACTGTATCCAGTTCTGCTACACACAGCATGGGAAGCCTGTTCCTAGTAACATTAAACCACATTCCACCAGGGCAACTTCCACTTCTACTGCCTACCTTAGAGGAGTACCTACCAAAGACATTTTGGAAGCTGCAACTTGGAGTTCAGTGCACACCTTTACCAAGCATTACCACTTGCCTCTTTATTCTAGATCCAGAGCTGGCTTTGCCACTGCAGTGCTGCAGGGCCTCATAGCCACACCAAACCCACTATAGAACCAGCCACCCTGACTCAGGTTTGGGATTCAACCCAAGTGTAATGACTGCAGCAGTGAAACACGATGAACATAGTACAGTTTTGTACCTACCATAAATGTAGATGTTCAGGTGTCTTCACTGCTGCAGGCCTGGTTACCCACCCGCCATCCCCTCTTTCTTACCTGGGTCATATCTATACCTTTCTACACTATACTACCTATGTGGTGTATTTGCTGGTTACTGAAGGTTTTGTTTTTACCTTATTGTATGTTTTATTAACAATATGTATTGGCTACCTTTTTGGGGGCACCTGACATCTGGGGCAAGAAAAACTGACGAAAATGGCGTTGGCTGCATCTTATATACCCCTGACGGACTGATGTCAGGGAAGAAGCGACAGCAACCGATGCCGGACCAAGACTTTGGAACTCTGACCGACTGCGGGACCGCCTGACGGCAGGATAACCCAAGTATAATGACTGCAGCAGTGAAGACACTCAAACATCTACATTTATGGTAGGTACAAAACTGTACTTTTGACATTCCAGGCAATCTGATTTTGCCAATGACATGTTCAGTGGAGGATTTTTGGAGGGCTGTTTTCCTGAGTATTTCCCCACCTGAACATAGGCTATGGATGTCTCTGATGTAGGCTGTGGAGTTCACCTTAGGTCCATGTTTACCAGAGTTATTTCTTTCTTAGATTTAAGTGTTGCAGTTTTTATAAATATTCTTCCTTAGGGTCTTGAATTCATCTTGGTACCATGTACTTTGTATGAGGTAAGTTTTGCATTACTTGGAACTGCAAGAATAGCAAGCAATCCTTGTAAAATGGGTGTATGTGTAGATATATAAAATATATATCTCTAGATTTAGATATATGTATTTGTATATGTGTATATATGGTTCCCCTTCAAAACATCTAATTCTCGTAATATCGAAACTCAAAACACTGAGACCATAACATCGAAAACTCATAACATTGAATTTCATAACACTGAAAATGTATAACATCGAGTAGTGTTATCATCAAACATGTTCATAGGTTCATACTAGGCTATCTGCCCTAGGTCATTTATAAGCCTAGCCAGAATGTGTTTGGCTTTCGCCACCCATTTTAAATTAATTTTGCTATGCCCTTTTTTGAAGTTAGTATACTGTGCCTCTGTCTAACAGTGACACAGAAGTGATACCCGGGGTAAACCTACGATCTCCCATCCACTCATCAAGATTCCTCTTGAAGAGAGTCAATGAGGGACTCTGCCTAACCTGGACTGGGATTTTATTCCAGAGTGAAGGGAGCCTCTGGGTTATGAATCTGTCCCTCCAGCATGTCCTATTTATTTCAGTGCTGAGGTTCAAGTCTCTCGAGCGTGTAGCTCGATGGGATTTGGATTTTCTGAGGTGCAGCATGTCCATTAATTCTGGGTTGGACATGGCTTTATACGTCAGGCACAGATCGCCTCTGAACAGGCGGTATGCCACTGAGTAGAGCTGGAGTTTCTTTAACTGGGCAGCATATGGCATCTGTTTGAGCCCTTTGATCCTCTTGGTGAGGTACTTTTGGGGTCTTTCCAGTTGCTGCAGGTGTCTGGTAAGGTACATCCCAAAAGGGGCATTGTACTCAATTATGGACCTGATGAGGGATGAGTAAAGAGGCACGATGACCTCCCTGATCTAGATGTGAATCCCTTCATGATTAGGTGGGCTATATAAAATGTTTTCTAACCACTTTGGCCACGTGGTTGTCAAATGAGAGATTGCTATCAACTTGGGTCCCCAGGTCCCTAATCACTTCTTCTGTACTTAATGGATTACCACCTATGTGGTAATTTGTAGCACTTTGTTTTTGCCAAAGGGGTGACTATACACTTTTGGCATTTAGCTTGAGGCCATGGCTCTGGCACCAGTTGTCTGTTTCTATGAGGCCCTTTTGGAGGATGCTTGTGTCGGCTGGAGAGTTGATTATGGCGCCCAGTTTGCAGTCATCTGCGAACTTGGTCAGCCACAGTCCTTCCATGATGGCCTGTACCTCGAGAAATATATACCGAACAAGAGAGGTCCCAGGACTGAGCCTTGTGGGACGCCACTTGTAACTGGTTTGGAGTCTGACATGGCTCCAGCAATTCTAACCATGTGGGTTCTGTCCTTGAGCCAGTTTGCAACCCATCTAGTGACATAGGGGTTTATATTTAAGCTGGTGAGCTTATCTATAATGCCCGAGTGGGTATTGTATCGAAGGCTTTTGCGAGGTCCAGGTAGGCTGTGTGGACCACCTTCCCCTCGTCAATGGCCTTGGTGACTGTTTCAAAGAAATCAACCAGGTTTAAGAGGCAGGATCTGCCCTTAACAAAGCCGAACTTGGTAGGATCCAGTGTCTGTAGGTCCCCAATATCTTTATTTATGAGGTCCATGATGATCCTTTCCATAGCTTTGCAGACCAAGCTAGTCAGACTTATGGGGCGATAGTTTCCAGGATCCGTTGAGGCACCACCTTTATGGAGAGGGACCACAGTTGCTGTACGCCACTCTTTGGGTACATATCCTGTAGTAAGGCTAAGATTGAACAGTAGTTTTATGTTTGGGTTTAGCTCTTCTTGGAGTTCATGTAGGACGTAGCCCGGGACACCGTCTGGTCCCATTGATGCTGTGTTTTTTGCTTTGGAGAGGGCGGCTCTTACCTGAGCATCTGAGATGTAAATGTTGTAGTCTAATCTGTTAATCTTTTGTTATCACTATAAGACGTTGTAGTTTTTATTTATATAGTGTAGGAATTTATACTATTTATTTAGTGTTTATTTTGCCAATTTGTACATGTTTTTAGGCCATATACAGGTAAGTGATTTCGACATTGTGTGTACATTCTGTATGGTGATCGCGATACAGTGGGGTTAGGAAATTACCTTTTTTCCACTGTCGAATTATGGTTGGCTGACTTGTGTTGCTAAACCTTTAGATGTTCTTCATGTTTCACTGTTGCAGTCATTACATTTGGGTAATCTGCTGGCAGGTTGCCCTCAGTCGGCCTGAATATCAAAGTCTTGGGTCCTGCGTCGGTTGCTGTCTCTTCTTCCATGACGTCTGCCATCTCAGCTCATTACAACACAGAGCCACCGATTTTTTCTCATCCTCTGCTAAAACAGTATCTTAGAGGAGCCAAACATTTAAGGCCTCCCAGAAGATCACCAATTCCTGCATAGGACCTCAATCTTGTGTTGGAAAAACTCACCCTGCCTCCATTTGAACCAGCTGCTACTGCAGATATAAAGTTTTTGTCGTGGAAAACAGCTTTACTTCTGGCAATTACTTCAGCAAGAAGGGTTTCAGAGCTGCAGGCCCTCATGGCTGTGGAGCCTTTCATTATATTTTACCCGGACAGTGTGCCCCTCAGGACCAATCCTTCCTTTATGCCTAAGGTGGTATCCATTGTGGCTCTTAACCAAACTATTCACCTGCCAACCTTTTACGCAAATCCGCAGAACAAGGGGGAGCAGATTCTGCATTCCTTGGACGTGCACAGACAACTAAGATTCTACTTAAACAGGACCAAATCTCTAAGAAAAACTGAGCAGCTACTGGTGGCATTTGCTGCAGGATCAGAGGGAAAGGCTATTTCAAAGCAGAGTATTTCAAAGTGGATAAGCCACTGCATTTGGTTCTGCTACTTGCATCATGGTAAACCGGTGCCCAAGGGCATTAGGTCACATTCCACCAGGGCTGCATCTACATCAGCAGCCTTTCTCAGAGGGGTACCAACCAAAGACATTATAGAGGCTGCTACTTGGAGTTCTGTGCATACTTTTACAAAGCATTATCATTTGCCTCTCTTTTCTAAGTCCAGGGCAGGCTTTGCCACTGCAGTTCTGCAGGGCCTTATAGCCACTCCTAATGCTATTAAGTTCCAGCCTCCCATCCGTAGCTTTGGGATTCTACCCAAATGCAATAGCTATAACAGTGAAACACGAAGAACATAGTACAGTTGTGTACACTTACCATAAATGTAGATGTTCGAGTGTACTCACTGTTGCAGTCCGGGTTACCCACCCACCATCCCCCTTTATTCTGGAGATTCTCTTTCCTTGACTATATTCCACAGCCTTTGTGGTGTATTTGCTTTTAGATGAAGGTAAAGTTTATGTTGTTACAATTGCATCTATATATAGTTTTTTTATATATATATAAAGATATATATATGTATATATATATATATATATATATATATATATATATATATATATATATATATATTTGCTCCCCATTTGGGGGGCACCTGACATCTGGGGCAGGAAAAACTAAAGAAAATGGTGTCTGCTGCCTGTTTTATACCCCTGATGACCTGACGTCATGGAAGAAGAGACAGCATCCGACGCAAGACCCAAGACTTTGATATTCAGGCTGACTGAGGGCAACCTGCCAGCAGATTACCCAAATGTAATGACTGCAACAGTGAAAACACTCAAACATCTAAATTTATGGTAAGTGTACACAACTGTACTTTGTGCGAGTCCTGGTTCAACGAATGCACAGTGCATTCGCACAGATGAGGTCGCTGTTGTAACTACAGATCGCAGTACAATGGGAATCGAGACATTACCCTTTTCCCCACTGTAGTGCGATCTTGGAGTGGGAATATATATAATGTTCAGGGGGTGTGAGGGTGCAGGAGGGCTTGTCCCCTGCAAAATCATCACGTCACGTGTTGTGCAGTGACGGACTGCAGTCTACAGATGTCGACAAAGGTTGAATTCACAACAGGATGTGTGTTTGTGACATTCTGACCTTCTCGACATTCCATGTTCAACGTTTTAGTCGACATTTAAGGTAGGAATGTCTTTTGTGTCGACTATATAATTATAATATGTAATGTTTATAACCCTAATTATTATTGGTTTTTTTTTTTTTTTTTGCTTCCCACCACCACTTTCACTTTATTATTATACCTGTCCAACTGCTTACTCCCTCCCCTGGACTTTAATCTGCTACTGCTGGGGCTTGGCAGTTCTGCACATCCCTTGGCGGGTCACAAATGACATACCCACCCCCCCTTACAGATCTTGATGCTATTCCTGAGGAGGCAGGCATGCAATGGAGGCATACAGTGTATCGCCCTCACCTCTGCAGCAGCTCAGTCATGTCTCCCTGTACCCCTCTTTAGGCATGCCTGTTAGTGTGTCTTTTCTATTATCCATGAAGGATATAGACACCCACCCCAGTATGGTAATGCCCATCCATCCATGCCTCTACATCAGTTGCCCAAGAGGTTGCATGGGTCATAGTCAAGGCTTTAACCCTCAACATCACTGGAGTTGTGTTGTATTGCTTTCTCTATTATGACAACAAAGTAAACTAAATTTTTAGTGTGTAGTACAGGATAGATCTCAGGTTTAATTGCCTGCTACCATAGCAGATGTTAATTGCTTATATGTAGATGCACCTACTTTGAAGATACCTGCTGATTTACCAACAGGAATTCTACTTGGTTTCACCTGTTTTTGAGTTTTTTTTCCCTGGCACTCCACTGTAAATGGGCTTTGTCTTTGCCATGTTTACTTTGGAAATTGACCTGCCCATTAGTGAGCTATGGGTGTAATTAGTAATTCATACCCATATTCATAATTAGTCATGTCATTTAAACTTATTTTTCTGCATGGACGTTTGTTAATCAGGTCAAATAAAAATTGGCTTTGGTATGCTATCTTAAGAATTATACTGAAGCCCAGGTTGCCAAGATATTTTGAGAATTGTGAGCAGTGGCAAATGAGCTTTTTTTTATAACCCACCATAGATCCTTTATTTACAAATTGCTGACCAGCAGTTTGATTTGGTTAGTTCTGGAAACCTTTTGGTGAAGAGAAATACTTGAGGTAATAATAAACATATTCATTTTAAGACCTTCAGAACTGAATGTTACCATTTCAGTTAGCAGTTCCAAATTTAAGTTTAGAATTCTTCAAGGTAGGCCTGGAATGTCTTAATGAGAATTGTTCCTTTCCTGAAAAGAGAGATTTGTTCATGCTTTGCTGCTTTTGCTGCTAGTACAGAAAATTATTTTCAGACTTTAGTTGGATTTCTACATGAACTAGTTTTACTTTAGTTGAATCTTTTGGTTTAGGATGTAGATCTCCTTGTGCATCTGAACATGAAAGCTGATTAAATTCCTGCCTTTTTTCTCTTTAACATTTTGTATGACCTTCATGCAGAATGTCCTAAAAGGTTACTTCGTCATGTTACCTGACAGAAAGCCAGCTGCATTTTTGCAGTATACATTCTAATTATAATGGTTTACCCCTTTTAAATGCAATATTCAGGATCATCCTAGGTAATCTGCTTGCCTCTTTAGTAATAGGGTCAGTGTACTCCGTTTGGTAGGTTCTTTCAGAATTCTTGGCTTTCTTTAATGAGCAGAGAGGGAGAGAAAAGGTATCGAGAATGTGTATGCTTTGTTTTGAGGAGCATTAACACTCTGCTGGTTCTAATTCCAAATTGAAGATTTAAAGTTGTTTTACAACTGCTGATTATTTTTCTTGAGTCACTTGTCATTATTAATGAGTTGCTTTAACTTAACCTTGTAGAATTTTCAAGATGTCCTTCCGTATCACTGTTGCAGTATTCTTTATTATAGGGATCTCTTGCCTAGGGCTGCCTGTCACTTGGCCAATGATCTTGTATCTGCCATACATCACAAATATGCTCCCTGCACAAGACATAGGGCATAAACATAACATACTGATGCAGTTACCCAGAACTGTTTTGCCACCACTTTGAACGTCATTATTGCTCGTTGATCTGAACTCCATGCTGCTGTGCTGAATACCTAGCCATCAGACAGGTGCCCTATTAGGGTTGTTTTTTTTTTTTCTTTTCTTTGGTATAGTATTTTAGTTTTCTTACCTAGAGCTCATGTCATTCAAGAAGGGAAAATGTCAGTGTGGGAGGCAGATTATAAGGATCATCACAAATAGTCTCTCTCTTGTTTATGTGCTTCCCATGACCATACTTCTTGCAGTATCTGTAAGGCGTTTGTACCTAAGACACTCAGAAGCTGTTTGCCTTCCCTGGCCATTTATCTTGAAACCAATGGCTTAAACAGTTAACACAGGGTAGCATGGCAGAATCCATTAACCCTGAGATACTATCACTAAGTAAGAAGAAGGCCAAGAAGTCTCAGCTGGATTCTGTAGCTATCCAGCCTCCACAAGAAGTCCCTCTAGAAGTGGGTAATAGCTCTGTAGGCCATTCAGCTTCTATGGTGGATTCCTCTGCCACAACCCTGTTGACTCTGTCCTAAGGAGTTGGAAGGGGAATGGCAAGAGCTTACTCAGGGTCTGTTTTCTGCCTTGATGGCCCTGAAGCCTCCTCAAGTGGTTTCAATGCCTGCTCCTCCTTGGACATCTACCCCTTCTAAACATCCTAGGGAACCAGAATCCTCAGATGAGGTTCAAAGTCTGATAATTGGTCCTTGTCCTATTCTTCACAGATGCATTCAACATTCACTTATGGTTCTGAGGAGCAGGAGTCTATTAGCCCTGATTCTCCTTTTGAGGAATTTTCCTTTGGGGACACAATTGCTAGATTCTTCTCAAGTGCCTGATATTCAGAGAAGATATTGTAAGTTGCTTTAGGTGGAGACTCCAAAACTCTCTGCAGTTCCTCCTGTGTTAGCTGCATTGTAAAACATTTTCATTGCTGCTTCCAAGTCTCCTAATTCTTAGCCTTCTGCTCCTAAGAAACCTGATGGTTTCATAAGGTTCCAGAGGATTGTCAGTTTTTATTTACGTGTCCTTCTGCTGATCCTGCTTTGGTGTCAGTCTCTTCTGACAAACCTTCCATACTGTTGCCCTCTTCCAAACTTTTGCCTTCTGATAAGGCTTGTAGGGCAATGGGGAGTATTGGTAAGGAGGTTTACACTGCTTCTACTTTGGCCTTTAGGGCTATTAATTGCCAGACCCACTTGACCAGATATGCTGTGGCCGTGATTGCTCAGGCTTGCCAGGTTATTTCTGACCTCCCTAATTCTGAAGGCAAATCATCTGCCTTATATAGTTTAGGTTCTACTTCTCAAGTGGCTCACCACTCTATCAAGTGTAGCTATGATGCTGCTGATGCCTGTTCCAAGGCTGCAGCTTTTGGGTGTCATGTGGTGTTGTTTTTGGTTTTGTCTCCAGTCTTTGCCTGTGGACATTGAGACCCAATTGTTGGATGCTCCTTTGGATAATAAACATTTTTTGGGACTGCTGCTGCTGCTGCTTCTGATCTGTTGAAGTCACTTCAAGAGAAAGGCAAAGCCTTGCAGGACTTTAAACATATTTTTTCTCTTCTGTCCCTAAGTTCCAGAGAAAGTATCCTTATAGATCTGCTTTCATCTGCAGGCAGCCCTGCCAGGCCTCCAAGGGCGGTTGGTAGGCGAGCCACCTCTGTTAAGGCTTCTCAGTCTTCCGAGGCCCAGAAGCTTCCTTTATCTGATAAGCCTGCTCCTCTTTGACAATTCCACCCCACACACACACTTGAAGATGCACTTTGCTTCTTGCTGTTCTGTATGAGGCAGCACTAAGTGTGTTACAGCTTTTATGCTCTTACACTTTTTTCTGTAGCATAATGGTGGCTAAAACATTGTGTACTATATTGAATTATGATCCTGTCTTCTGATCATAACTCACTTATGTGCTCTTTACATCTTCGTCTTCAATGCATACATTGGTTATGATGTGAAACCCAACCATAATTATCCATATTAGAGTCAGAATTGCGTTTATTTTTCAGAATGTACAAGCACAGAGGAAAAGAGGAAGACATAAGAAATGGAAGTGGGGTTGAACTGCAAGTTTGAAAACTGAAATAAACAAGCTGGACAAACAGATTATAATGTGAGACAAGATCAAGAAAAAAATTGAAGAAAATTTTTATAAAGATATTGAGCATAATAAGAAACCTTTATATAGATACATAAGATGTGGAAGGAGTACACACAAATTGATAAACTGTGCAGATTCTAAAATTTATTCTCAGACACAACAGATTATAGATATATTGTGATAAGTTGTCCGAGTGCCATCCAGGTGACTCCAGATACTGGAATCAAATTAGATTATATTGAACAAGAACTGTGCAAACTGGATCCAAACAAAGCACAGGGAGGAGACCAAATTAGTAACAATGACCTGAGAACACTTCAGCAAGAAATTACAGTACCGTTATATCAATTATTCACTAGGTTATATAAATATGGGGAGATTCCTAAAGATTGGAGACATGTGCTTATTAGGCCTGTCTTTAAGGGAAACGGGAGTAGTACTAACCCAGAGTCATATAGACCCTTAAGTCTACTTTCATGTTGTGGAAAAATAATGGAGAAGGTAATATTGGATAAGTTAATTGTCAGAACTGGATAGGTTGGTACTTGAAACCATATATCAGCATGCATATGTTGAAAACAGATCTATTACCACCTATAACATGATGTTCTTTAACAATATAATAGCTATGAATGAAAAATTGTGCTCCGGTGTAATTTATATCGATTTACCTTCAGCATTTGACAGGGTCATACACGAAACACTGATCAGTAAATTAGTAGAACTAGGTATTGATGTACTCTTGATAAGATGGATAGCTGCATAGCTTACAAATAGGACATGGCAAATATTGTACAGCAACTGGACAGGTGAAATCCTTGGTTACAGTCAGGGTGTCCCACAGGGCTCTGTCCCAGGCCCTTACCTGTTTAGATTGTATCTTTTAGACCTAACTTTGTCATCTGAGGTGTTCTGCAGTCTATATGCAGGCGACCTGAAATTGGGTAAACTGGTTACATGTGTTACAGATAATGCATGTCTGCAAAATAACTTGACTTAATTGACCATTCTGGCACATGAGAATAATATGCTGATAAATACATAACAAGCTAAGCATATGAGGTTTGGGAGACATAAATTGAAAGGTGAATATTTAATACAACACACAGGTATTGAAACTGTAGACTCATTTAAGGACCTAGGTATATGGGTAGTTACAGCTATGAGTTTTTCTAATCTGGTCAACCAATTGGTTAATGATAGTTGTTAAACTATAGGTTATATAAAAAGATCTATAAAGTCTAGGAAATCAAAAATATTTAAGTCACTGTTTGTTAGTTACATTAGATCCAAACTTGAGTATGGAATAACAACATGGAAACCCTGTAAGAAAACAAGCATGAGTAAACTGGAAAGAGTACAGCAGAAATGTACCAAGGGCATCCATGGATGGGAAAATTTAAGTTATTATAAAAGACTAAAATATCTGAACTTGTACAGTGTCTCTTACAGATATCTAAGAGGAGATCTTATTCAGGTATGTAGGGGATTTAGAGACAACTACCTGTGGGAATGTTTCGGGTTATCAAAAAGTACTAGAGAATCATCAGACAACCTATGTAGAAAATTCTATAGGAATGAGAAGTGTACTAATTGGTTCTTAGCCGATGCATGGAACAGACTACCTAATTATATTAAAGCAAGTACTAGTTTAGATATTTTTAAGAACAGCCTGGACACGTATTATGGGAACAAGTGTTTTGGTATATTGGCAAGCTAGAAGGGAATTAATGCCCGTGCTTGAAATATTTGTATGTATGTATGCATGTCTGTCTGTAGACAGGATGATATGGAGTCAGTGGCAGTCTATACTAGGGACAAAATGGGTATGCCAGTAATTTAATTTTGACTCCATTTGTACCTATAGCATAAATAAATAATCAGCCATGGTGACGTAAATATAAATTACACCCTACACTCTACACCCTGGGTGGCGAGTATTCAGAGAAACAGTCAGCAAGTAAAGAGCAGGAAAGTCCTGTTAGGAGGAGGGTGAATGGTAGTCACAAGGCCACTAGTGAAAAAAAACAGGCTGGTTATTTAGCCAGAAGGGCATCTCCAGAAGAGACATGTGAGAAAGGACAGCATGTGAGTTTGCAGGAGGGAAATGCTGGGGATGGTTGTAAACCGAAACGCTGTAAGAAGTAATTCTAAAAGGCAGGGATAGCAAAAAGTAATGGTAATGAGAGAATAAGGATAGGAGATAAGGTATAGTGAGGACTGTAGACCACCAGAGAGGTACTAGCAGAAGTGAAGGAGCAGGGAACTGGATCCACTGGCAAGGAGGTAGCTGAGATTTTACAGTACACCTAACGAGTACAATATGCTGTATAAAAGGCAGGAACTACACTTAATAAATAATAGTAACTCTCATGAGATGATGTAATTCCTTAGACTGATTCTTGATTGATAATATGAGACAGACCTTAAATGTATTTTCATTATACCATCATTTCTTAAAAATCAATTTCGTATCACATAATAGCACTGCACAAATCTCCTTTTAGTAACATTTGCAGATATTAGCTCAGATCCAATATTTGTTTTGCACTTTTTTTCTAAAGTAATGTGGAAACTTCAGTAAGTCTTGCTTTTTTTAGCATTCACTTCTTCAGTCCACATAATGCCACTTATAACTTTATACATACTTAAGACAGTAGATCAAAGAACATGGTTCAGCTCTTACTGTCTTACTGCAAAGTCAGAGGTGTGTGTTTCTGTATGTGCATCTTCCCTCATATAAAAGTGCATAACAGAAAGTTAGTGCAATGTAAGGGAATTCTGCCTAACCTGAAATTTACAAGATTTCATTTTTACTTGAATTCCACTTTTTAATTTTCCTTCATTAGGTGCATGTTTTTACTTCCGTAAGAAATTTTTTAGAGAATAATTTATTTCAAATGAATGTTATTGCTGCATTAATTAGTCACTGCAGTGCATCATGGCAAATGTATGTTGCACTAATCATGGCATGTGTGTGTGCGCATATGGTAGTTAGTCAGCCACAGACAAAGCTGCAGTCCTTTAAATTCACTGACAGCACATGTGGCAGTGTGTGTGTGTGTGTCTGTGTGTGTCCTTGAATGGGGAAGATGGTAAATAATGGCAGCCATTAAAACAGATTTATTTAACATCAAGAGCAGTATGCTCTGGTTAAGTGACTTGCTCAGAGTCACGCAGTAGGTAAATGGAGATAATAAATATCAAACCCTGCATCCTTGACTACAGGAAGCATCTCATTATCAGCTTGTAGCCTTAACCCTGTACACTAACTGCCAGACATTATCACAGTTCTTCATTTTTTGTTAAGTCACTGAGGTTTGCAGTCAGTCAGTAGTGCCAGTCGTTAAAGTTCTGTGCAATATTAATGCACTACTTTGTGTAATCAAATGTACAGGATTTGAACCCATTCACCTTCATTTGTGTACTGTAACTTTGAGCAAACTGTAATTGTTTTTTAAACAAGAAACATCTTCAGTCAGACATTACATAGCTCATTCAAATCCTGCCTTCTTTTAAACCTCATTCCTCCTCTACATGTATTGTTCACACAGTTCCCTTGTTTTTCTATGTAATTTACTCCTACACTTTTGTAAAGATCAAAATTCCACTTGTTTTACTTCTGTTACTATATTCACTACTTCTAGTATAGTTAGTTTAGACTTTGATTTGATTTTCAGTAATTGCTTTTTTTGGCAACCATCGTAATTAGACTCAGCAAGGCCTTACTATGTCTAGGCAAATCCGATTCTATATCATAGCTCAAAAAATAATTTTCCTTAGTTACACCAATTTGCTCACCCAGTATCTCTGACTGAGTAGTCTGCAGGTAATCTTTAAAATCTGCCAACTCATTACACTCCCAGAAATTACGTTCTCAATTTATTTTATTTATTTATTTGATGTTTGTTAACTGGGATAGTCCGACTAGGTCACAAGATCCATTTTCAGTGGAGGCCTGGGGAGAAAAGCTCCACAATTTTAGAAAATTACAAGACTTACAAGCAAAGTGCAGTATATAAGTACATAAGTACATTTCTAGTTTAACTGTGATAACACTTTATACAAAGACTTGTAAGCAAAATTAGTACACATAAGTATACAGTGAATACGTTGCACGTTTATCTTGATAACACTTTACACAAAATTATAAATTTGATGACTTTTACAAATTTGACAGGACTTTTGCCATGATACAGTGTCACTGCCTCAGTGATTTGATATTTGCACAATACCATTCTTCATGTTTGAATAGGAAGATTTTTTCAACAAACTTTTCATTTCAGTTGACTTCATTGAGAAAAAGTTTGTTTTACCTTATCTAACCATATATGTATCACTGCAGAGGTATGTTGGTGATTTGTGTGAGTTTAGCGGAAGCGTTTGGAAGAATGTTTTCCCTCATTAAGTGCTGTTTGGAAGTCTGCCTTCAGAATGTTGCTGTGTGACCTGCTGTTCTGCATGTTGTACCTCTTAAGGTGCACATAAGGATTAAGTTTCATGTGTGTACCCCATGTTATTCTCCTTTTGAAACACTTTGTTATTGATGCAGACTTTCACATTTTTGCAGCTATTGTTTGCACTGATGTACAAAGGTGCTAACTGATTACAAGCTCATCTGCATGTATACACACATATTTTTTGTCAAGGCTTTGATGAAAGGCTGCTTCCTTTTAGTAAGTACATACCCTGCGTAATTCACTACAAACCATAAATGCTTAAAATTGAGTTTCCTCTTTTGAAGTTTCTGTTTCTAGTTTAAATTTAGATGTTACTTACAGTAAGCATTGTGTTCCTACTGGATTAATAAGGAAACTTATTTAATGGTTTATATATTCCACGCTTTGTGATGCCCTGTTTATGCTGATGGTTGGCTTCCAATTACTTGCTGACAGAATAATGACAAAATAATGTATACCGCAAATTAATTAAACATCTTTATTTAGCTTTCAGTTTTCTTCCACTTTATCTTTTATGTTCTCCGTTAACTATTAAATTATTTATTTTTGTTTTGTCATTTTTAATAAAAAAAATGTTTGTTCTGCTAGAAGGTAATATTTTCATAAGTACATCTGTAATTACTAACTAAACCTAGGGACCTTTTTAACCATAGCCATACTTTCCATGGTAAGAATCAAACCCTGTTCATTGTTTCTGTAAGGTAAACATATTAACCATTATGCCAACACCCAGTGGTTACTTTGTGCTTGCCGAATGAAGAGGCAGCTTGTTGATTAGACAAAGCCCTACACTTACATGCTCTGAGATTCAGTACTGACATCTGGCCAAAACTGGAATTTGTATGTTCTCTCCATGCTTGGGTAGATTTTCACCAGCCGTTCCTGTTTTCTGCCACCACCACCACCAGCAAAAAACATTCTGGTTAATTGGCTACACTGTTTCTGTATGTATTTGTAAGTGCATTTACTCTTGCTGTCATGGCTGACATTTTGGCTGAAGACCATCTGAGAAGAACCAGTTCATTTGCATCTTTGAGAAGTAAATTAAATAAAAATGAAATAATCAGTCGTAAGCACTGTTAACTGTAAATTTGTGTTCAGCAAATGCTTTTGCAGTTCATCCTTAAAGTAGACACCAAAAGAGTACAGTTGAACTATGATTATAAAGGCAACAAATTAACTCGGTATAAAGTATCCTGCTGTCATTTTGTAATGACTGCAGTATGATTTTTTTTTCTCTGGAGCTCAAAAAAATAACCAAATTAATTCTACAACTGTATTTTACATACGTCATTTTTTAAAATTTTTCTGCATTCAAGAGATCCTAAAGAATAGAATAAAAGTTGTCTTCGTGGATGTATACACAGTACAATGTACATTTTAAAACAGTATGCATTAACTTTTCAGATTCCTGTAAATCGCATCTACATTTAGTAGGAAGAGGACTTTTTTTGGCATACCTAATCTTAATTAGCACCCCTTTTTGGAGCTTAAATTTGTGTCCTATTTTTTCTGATAATACAATTTTTAATATTTAAAATGATTTATTTCATACTAGCCGAGCATTGAGAATGTACTTTATTAGAGATGCAGTGGTGCATTTGAGATAAAAATAATAAAAATCAGGTGACTTTTGACAGGTAAAGAATCGCAAGCTCAAACTAATATAATATCTCAACAGCTGCTGAATGGGGTAAATATATACTTCCTGTCATGAAGGCAGGATATTTAACATAAAAAAAAAAACATATTCTAACCCCCCTGCTTAGACCATTTAAATGGTTTGTTTTTATAGGTTGTTGTGTTTTATTACATTTTCTATGTTTCAAGACTTCGATTATATGGTGTCGACCAAATCAGATTTGAAGTTTTGAAACTTCAGTAATGTAATATATACCCTTTTATAAGACCCATTGCTTCTACTACTATTGGAACTGTCTTGATAGCTTTCTTCCACATTGCTCTCATTTCTGCCTGCAAATCCTGATACTTTATGACTTTGTATCTGCACACGAGACACTGTAGTCACTGGTGTGGTGATTTCAATGATCAGTGCTACTTTTGTGTTCTTTTCTTAGACCACTGTATCTGGTTTTCTTGCATCTATCTTTTGAACTGTTGGTAATGGGTGACCCATGTAATGTAGACTTCATCATTTTCTGTGATACGTTGTGGCTCATATTTCCAGTGTTTTTCAGCCACTTCAGTACCATAATGTTTGCACAATCCCCAGTACAACAGTCTTGCCACATTATTATGTTTTTCAGCGTACAGTCCTTCTGCCATTAGTATGTCACAGCCAGCAACAAGGTGCGCAACTGTTTCCAATTCTGTTTTACAAACCCTACATTTGTCTGTTTGTCCAACATGTTCAATGGACTTTGTAAACCAACATGTACATAGCCAACTGTTTTGTCCTCCAATATTAACCTTTCATCTCTTGGTTTGAATTCACCTCTCCTTAACCATTCCTGCATTTGTTCCTGATCAACATGAGGTTCTTCCAGAAGTTTTCTATACTTGGCAACTATATGCATTTTCCACATTTCTTGCCTTCTCATCTGGTCTTTCCAAAACATCATGTATAGTTTATACACACACACACACACACACACATATATATATATATATATATATATATATATATCTCCACAAAGTCTGCTCTTCACTTTTTCCCTTAGAACTGTTCTAAATCTCAAAGTAAGCACTCTGTTTTCATTCTAAAGACCTGCAGTTGCTCGTATAAGTAATCTTATAAGTAAGCACTAATAAACTAAAGCACTACACCCTCTTATCCTCCCCTTAAGTACTTGGCTCCCTATTGGTCCTTTTTGATCAGTCAAAAAGTAGTTCCTTATACTATTCTGGCATGTCCAAAAGTCAGTTTTGGGTTTACTGTCCAGTCCAGCTAGTGAATCTGGGAATCTTGAGGCAATGTTACAACTGCCTTATGTACACAGACCACCCTCTCCTCCTCCCAACAAGCTCAAATATATGTGAGAGATGCAACTATATAGCCAAACTGGAGGCTGAGCTCTCTCAACCCAATACTGGCGCAGTCAGTCAGGAGGAGAAGGTAACCACACACACCACAAATCCAGTCTCACATAGACCTATCGCAACAGAAAACCAAACACATAAACACACAAAAACATACTCGGAGGCTCTAAATAAAAATCTGCCCAAGCAGCAGAGACCTCCAAAGCAGACATCCAAGCAACCGCTACCCCACAACAATACCCACGTATCACATAGTTCACAAAGTCAGTGTGCCACACAGTCACAGCCCTTAAGGCTAAACAGCACACCTAATACACTTGTAATAGGTAACTCTATTGTCAGACACACCGATGTCCCACTCACCAGGCTGAACAAGGAGAAGGTCACTGTAAGCTGCCTGTCGGGTGCCAGGATCCGCCACATAACAAGCACTCGGGTCACTCCAAAGCAAGTACAAATATGACTTCGTCATTGTCCATGCTGGAATGAATGACCCGAGACGTACCTCCCTGGACTACATGAAAAGAGACATAGAGGAGCTCTCTGATCATGTAGTCCAGGCCGGTATGACCCTGACCTTGAGTAGCATCTTACCCTCACCAAGAATGATGCCACAGTATAAAGACAAAATGATCAATTTTAACAATTGGCTAAAGTATTGGTGTCATTCAAAGGGGATCCAGTGTCTGTCAGCCTGGGATGACATGCTCAACAAGCCACGTTGCTTCGCTAGGGACGGCTTGCACCCGTCACCCCTGGGCTTTCGAATACTGGCTAAGGCTCTTGCCACCCCCATAGTGCCTTTTTTAGGCAAGGCTCAAAAGACAAACCCACCTCCATAGACAGTAGACAGTGCAGTAACAAAAACCTGGTTCAAGGCTCCCAAGAGCACCCCAGCACTACCAGGTTATACCTCATACCATGCTTTTCGGCCCAAAAACTCGGACCGAACCGCAAAAGGAGGGGGAGTATCCATATTCATCAAAGATACCCACACCTCCAGGTTAGTGGCACTGCATGAAGCATCGGAGACCATCCATGTGCAACTAACAGTGGACAAAACTGCCTTTCAGTTTGTAGCCTGCTACAGACCACCCTCCCAAACTCAGGAACCCCACTCGGCTTTCCTGAGAACACTGGAGAATATGAAGGTCTCTCCAAACACCATTATATTGGGTGACTTCAACTACCCAAACATAGACTGGGAGCACTACACAAACCCCAACACCCTCGCCCAACGGTTCCTAGAATTTATAAACTCAAATGCTATGGAACAACTGGTCACCACTCCCACAAGAGGGGAAAACATATTGGACCTGATCATCACCAACATGGGGACTCTGTGTTCCATACCAGAGGTATACCCTTCATTGGTAAGATCTGACCATAAATTAATCTCACTGGACATCCATATCCCATCCCCACCCCCAGCCAAGGAAACCACGGTGAAGAACTTCTCAAAAGCAAACTTTACATTTCTCAAAACCAAGGTGGAATCCTTCAAAGCCCCCGGGCCAGTGGAAAATATGGGCCAAACCACAGAATCCTTTACAAACGCTTTCTATGGACACCTACAGGAATGCATGGATCGTGCTATCCCAAATAAAACCAAGACTCATTCCTCCAAAGGCAGGAGACCTGTCTGGTGGACCCCAGCCATAAATAAGCTATACAGCAGAAGGAGGAAGCTACTACATGATAGAGCAAAATCCCAAAAAGGGAAGGCATCTCTGATTAGTACTAGCAAGAAACCACGATCCCTCATAAAATCATCTAAGGCCAGCTTCGAAAGAAAAATTGCACAAGATGCTAAAGATAATCACAAGGCCTTCTTTAGTTATGTCTGGAACCTGGGTGGCAACTCCCAGATATGCTCTGAGTTTGTTCAAAATGACAAAAAATACACTGAACCCACAGACATTGCCAACATCCTGGCAGACAGGTTCAGTGCAAACTTCTCCCCTCCCCCCAAAAGAGCAAATGTCTATCCCAACAGAGTGTAGCCTCCCTGACATCACAGATGCACAGGTGAGAGCTGCCCTCTCCAAAGCAAAAAACACAGCATCAATGGGACCGGACGGTGTCCCGGGCTGCGTCTTACACGAACTCCAAGAAGAACTGAACCCTCACATAAAGTCACTGTTCAATCTCAGCCTTACTACAGGATATGTACCCAAGGAATGGCGTACAGCAACAGTGGTCCCACTCCACAAAGGTGGTGCCACAACGGACCCCGGAAACTATCGCCCTATAAGCCTGACTAGCCTGGTCTGCAAAGCTATGGAACGTATCATCATGAAACTCATAAACAAAGACATTGGGAACCTCCAAACACTGGATCCTACCCAATTCGGCTTTGTTAAGGGCAGATCTTGCCTCTTGAACCTGGTCGACTTCTTTGAAACAGTCACCAAGGCCATAGATGAAGGGAAGGTAGTCCACACAGCCTACCTGGACTTCGCAAAAGTCTTCGACACAGTACCCCATTCGGGCATCATAAATAAGCTCACCAGCTTAAATATCAACCCCTATGTCACAAGATGGGTTGCAAACTGGCTCAGGGATAGAACCCACATGGTCAGAATTGCAGGTGCCATGTCAGACTCTAAACCAGTTATAAGTGGCGTCCCACAAGGCTCAGTCCTGGGACCTTTCTTGTTCGGTATATATTTCTCTGAGGTACAGGCTAACATGGGAGGACTATGGCTGACCAAGTTCGCAGATGACTGCAAACTGGGTGCCATAATCGACTCGCCGACTGACACAAGCATCCTCCAAAAGGGTCTCACAGAGACGGATAACTGGTGCCAGAGCCATGGCCTAAAGCTAAATGCCAAAAAGTGCATAGTCATCGCCTTTGGGAAAAACAAAGTGCCCACAAATTACCACATAGGTGGTAATCCATTAAGTACGGAAGAAGTAATTAGGGATTTGGGGACCCAAGTAGATAGCAATCTCTCCTTTGACAATCACATTGCCAAAGTGGTTAGAAAGACCTTCTATATAGCCCACCTTATCATGAAAGGGTTCACATCTAGATCGAGAGGTCATTGTGCCCCTCTACTCATCAGGCCCATAATTGAATACAGTGCCCCATTTGGGATGTACCTTACCTGACACCTGCAGCAACTGGAAAGACCCCAAAAGTACCTCACCAAGGGGATCAAGGGACTCAAACAGATGCCCTACGCAGTTAGGCTAAAGAAACTCCAGCTCTACTCAGTTGCTTACCGCCTAGTCAGAGGCGATCTGTGCCTGACGTATAAAGCCATGTCCAACCCAGAATTAATGGACATGCTCCACCTCAGGAAATCCAAATGCCTTAGAGCTACACGCTCCAGGGACTTAAACCTCAGTTAGTCTAAATAAACTCCAGCTCTACTCAGTTGCTTACCGCCTAGTCAGAGGCGATCTGTGCCTGACGTATAAAGCCATGTCCAACCCAGAATTAATGGACATGCTCCACCTCAGGAAATCCAAATCCCTTAGAGCTACACGATACAGGGACTTAAACCTCAGCACAGAAATAAATAGGACATGCTGGAGGGACAGATTCATATCCCAGAGGCTCCCCTCACTCTGGAACAAAATCCCAATCCATGTTAGGCAGAGTCCCTCAATGACCCTCTTCAAGAGAAATCTTGACGAGTGGATGCGAGATCGTAGGTTTACCCCTGGGATCTCTTCTGTGTCCCTACTAGACAGAGGCACAGTAAACTAACCTCAAAAGGGCTATCTTCTGTGACCTACTATACAGAGGCACAGTCAACTAATCTAAAAGGGTGGTGAAAGCCAAACACACTCTGGCTAGGTTTATAAATGCCCTAGGGCAGATAGCCTAGTATCAACCTATGTGCATTTATGGACACATATTGGAATAGGCATGCCTGTTGTAGGCTATGGTGACTGAATCTCAACTGGAATGCTATTGGTTATTGCGTTTTGATACCCAATTTTATTGGTAGATATCCATTGGAGGAGGCGTGTTCGTCTCCAGCCTGTTTTATTTAATTAATTTATTAACCTTATTGGTTATATTGCGAGGGTGTGTGCTGTTATATGAGATTTTATTGATTAATGTTTTTTTTTAAAAAAAGTTCTGTTTTTTAAAATGTATTATCTGATGAGGTTCCGTTTTTAATGGGACGAAATCCTCTGTGGTGTAAATAAAAGGATTATTCATATCTGGTTGTAGCAGTGGCCTTTGATTCAAGTTTTTTATTGGTTTTTAACTGGAATTTGTTGAGAAGGAATACTATGTGCTTGCACTTTGTTCGTTTGCTTGTGGTTCGTCTGGTCTTTCACCTTATATTTGAGTTCCTATTATTTAAGTACATGCTTAAAGTTGTGAACACTGTTTTGTCGAAAGTGTTTACGTGAAATGGCAAAATGTCAAAAGCCCGGAACAGCAATTTTTTTCCTAGGGAAAAAAAAATCACTTGCCATTTTTAGGACTTTGCCATTTCCTCCATTGTGGTGCAATCTCAGAGTTGGTATATTTAAGTAGGGGGATGTGGGGGTCACAGCTCCCCACATTGGCAGGTATGGGAGGTGAAGACCCTCACTTTTTCTGTTTGTGGTTTTTTTTTTTTTTTTTTTTTTTTTTTTTTTTAAATAATATAGACCCTTATATTCTTTCTTTTGTTTTTTGGCACAGTCAGTTGTTGCCTGATTTTTATCTACTTGTGGTTTGATTTCCATTCCTGCTTGATTCTGATATGCTTCTGCTAGACTAAGCAGGGAAGTCATCTTAGATTTATTCTCCTCATGCTTCAAAACTTTAACTACATTTGGGTCTTGTGAGGTCAGCAGATATGTGTGGAGTCCCACGACTGCAGATCTATACATATAATCAGTTCTAAGTAGGCCCATCCATCCTTTGGAATAGGGAATATATAATTTTGGTATGCACTGATTTTTATAAATCATTTGGTGAGCATGAAGCATCCTTCTTGTTTTCCTGTCTAATCAATCCCACACATTTTGGAGCAAGTCAGTCACTCCAAAACTGTTAGTTAGGACAGGAAGATCAAATTGGTTTATAGATTGGATTTTGTCCCTAGATGTCATTGCTGTTTTCAGGATTAATTTAAGTCTTCTAAAGTATTCATTGCTAAGTTTTATTCACATTTGTTCAGCTTTTATTATTGATCCTTCATCAATTCCTATATGTTTATACACTTCCTCTTGCTCAAGTTCTTATATATCACATTCATGTCCCAAACTGATGTTTTCTTGGTGCTGCAGTTTTCCTGCTTTAAAGGTTGCTTTTGCACATTTATCAAGACCAAATGACATTCTTTTTTCATCTGAAAATTTTTGACAATTTGCAGTTGTGCTTTCAGTTCATCTGTTGAGCTATAAGTTTTAAATCATCAACAAAGAGAAGATGAGAAGTCTTTACACTTAGGTTCATAGGTGTGTACTAGGTTTATGGCCCTGGAGCCTTTACAAGCCTGGCCTGTAGGATTACCCTGGCATCATGCCACCTGACCGTAGTTCCCAGTGCCTCTGTCGAGTAAAGCCAATGGAGTGGTCTCTGGGGTGAATTTTCTATTTCCCATCTACTCATCAAGATTTCTGTTGAAGAGGCCAGGGAGGTATAGGTTTTCTAGGAGCCAAATTTTAGCCATGACCTGCGGTAGCGTTGTCACCTCACAGTTAGATGTTGCCCGTTCGATTCTCAGTTAGAGCGTCTTCTGTGTGGCGACATGCGTGAATGGGCGTTCCTTCGTTGAAGGTTGTGCGTTAGGCCTGGCAAGCCAGTACATAAAAATCTACTGCCAATCATTAGCGGACGGGAGTTCCGCTGTGGTGACCCCTCACCGGGAAAAGCCGAAAGACACAAACAAACCTAAGCTGTTAAATAGACTGCTTAATGGGTTAAGGGCAAGGCAGAATAGCAGCAGTGACCGAGAGTCACCCTGGAATATCCCCATTTGAATTTTTATCCCTGGAATAATAATTTGTCCTTTATCATGGTGTAATTGCAAAGTGGTTTGCCACTATTTCATGGTCACTGTAATGTAGTCGATCAGTGTAGGGTGTATCTTATACAATTTTTAAGCACTCTTTTGTCCATGAATGTGGGATACTGTCAAATGCTTTTTTTGAAGTCAGCCCATGCATACTTAAATTCTTCCCCTTTTTACAGTTCTCCACTATGACTTTATTTAACAACAAATGAACCTTTGTTCCATATGACTTTCTTTTATTTCCCTTTTGTTCTATTGTCATAATTAAGTTTTCTTCTAAATAGCTATAAACTGTGTTGGCATCAATTCCAGTGTATACTTTATATGTCGTCGGAAGGCAAGTTATTGGTCTATAATTTTTATGGTAGCTTGCAGGCTCACTCTTAAGTAAGAGCATTGTTTTTTCTGCTAGCCAGGTTGGTGTCTGCTTGGGGTGCATATATAAATAATTCTTACTCATGGCTAAATCTTCATGCAAAGATGTTAATACGTTTAACCAGAAGTTAGGTACTGAATCAGGGCCTGGGGTTTTCCAATTAGAGGCTTTTCTTAACTTTGTTTCAATCTCTCTGGCTGTTACTTCATCCCATTTCATATCCTGTACCTTTAAACTTTTTATTCTTTCTTTTATTTCTTCTGTCCATTCATCATCTTTGTTATGTTCCATAGGATCTTCATAGGCACTTCTTCAAAATGTATCTATTTCTTCTTTTTTGTTGGTCTTTCAATTTCTTATGCCTTGTTTCCCAATTCTCTATAAAGCGTTTTTCGGTCATCAATAAGTTGCTTATTTTGTACTTTTCCTTTATTTATTGACCGGGAAAGTCCACTGGATCATAGCACCCATTTTCAGTGGAGGCCAGGGGAGAAAAGCTCCAGACAAACAGAGATTTTATATAGCATCAGCTTAAGTGTTATAGTTAAGGTCATGATATGCATATTACAATTGAAACAGTTACAGAAGGACTTTCAACTACAGCAGAGGTACACAAAAAACTTGCAGTCCAGTGATGTAATGTTTAAGTAATTGTATTTATACAGCCACAGAAGTAAAAGTAGAAATGTATAAGTTAAATTATGTTAAATTATATAGAAGAAAAACTAGAGAAAGATTATACAGTAACAGAAGAAAAAGTAGAGAAGAAGACAAGATAGAGAATTATAGGTTGATGTTTTTAAGGTTGTAAAGTATTTGTTGAGTGTAGTAGCCATAAATATCTTTAAGGTGGCTTCCTTATGTGATTACAGCGACAAACATGGTTATTGAGATAGTTATATATATTTATCTGCGTATCTTCTAAGTTTTTCCGCCTGTGCTGAAATTGTTAGTTTGATATTTGTGATAGTGCATGATAGGTCCTAATCTGTTCTAATACTGCACATTGCTTTTATCATGTCTGTCTTTCTAAGTATTTTTGTTGATCTGTTCCCTGTTTTATAGTCTTCTAACAGTGACACTTCTTGTCTTAATTGCTTAATAGTTTTCTCTATTCAGTACTTCCGTGATGGTATTCGATTTCTCCCCTTCCTTTCCCTCACTACCCTGTGTTCTTGTGGTAGAACTTTATCGGTTATTAATTTAGCTGAACTGTAATATAGCCTGTTTACTTCTGTTATATCGCATGTATCTCTATGGACAGTTCTTATTACTGTGTTCATTTGTTTTATCAAACTTCTGACTTTTTGGGTTTTATTGACCTGCTGCAGTCTATTTCTTTCATTGATTTTAATATGTCTATCTCTATTAATTCAAGCAACTTTTCCCTTAGCTTGTTTTCTTCTAAACTGATGGTGCATTTTTTTGTTTTCCATTTCCTGCAGACATTCCATAGAAAGTTCTGTTGCATCTTCCTGTGGCACATTCTCTTCAATTTCATCCTGTGCTATCCATTGCTCTGTCATATGGGAACTCACTGGTCTGTCACCCTTCAGCATTGACTTGGGTCAATGTTTCCACAGTTTCCTATTCCTTCCCTTGCTCTCCAGCTTCAAGTGAACGTTTATACTGGTTTCCTGTGGAAGGCTGCAAAATATCTTCTTATGGCACATGATCAATTGCTTCCCATTCCACTGGTTTCCCCTTAATTTGGAGGTCCATTGCTCTATCCTGTTGTGGTGCTTTCTGAATTTGATTTTCTACACTGAATCTTTCACTTCGGAGGTACTCCATAACCTCAGTTTATATTTCTTTAACTTGTCCATTACTAATCTCCTTTTCTACTTTTCATGTTTATCTTCTTATATTTGTATTATAAAGTTTTTGATGTCTGGATTCCTTTGCCTGTATTTCTCTTCAAATATCTTTGGTGCTGCTTTTTAATTGATTAGTTTTGCTTTCTCCTTTGCATAGATATTGCACCATATTAAATCTCTTTTTCTTTCACATGTCCATATTTCTTCTTCAGATGTTTTTGGGGACTTGTTCCATCATGCTGTGATCTAATCTGTGTTAGACCTTCTACACCAAATCCTTCACTTTGCAGGCACTCCATCACTTAATTTTCTATATTTTAACTTCTGCTTTACCAATCTTCTTTTCTACATTCCATCTTTGTGATATTATTTTTTATTGTGAAATTTTCCATGTCTAGATGCTTTTGCCTGTATTTCTCTTCGAATATCTTTCTTTATGTTGATTAATTTGGCTTTCACCTTTGGATAAATATTGCACCATATCAAATCTGTCTTTTTTTCTCATGTCCCTATTTCTTTTTTATGCTTTTCAAAAATCTCTAGGTTTTGTTGTTTATATTTTTACACTTCCTCAGATGTTTCTTTTTCCAAACAGATCAAAGTTTCCTGGTCTGTATACTGTTTTTCACAAATCTGTTGTATTAATGACTGCAAATTTGTATTTGAAGCTTCTGACATTTTTTCTTATGGAAGTATTCTTCTTTCCTGTAATTTCTCTCTTAATCGTTTTGTATATCTTGTGTTTAGAAATTCGGGCTTTTTGCATAATAGTAACAATACATAATTTCTTTCTTATCCTCAGTAGTCCACTTTATTGCCTTTATGGGTCTTCTTTGGCCTATCAGTTTTTGTGATTTTTGTTGTGGTCTTCTACTTTTTTCTACAACGGGGGGCATCCTCCCCTGGTTCTAGCCTGGCCCCATTGTAGGAATGTTTCTATATTTTGAGGATTATACACTGTCATTTATTTGAGCCCTGGCACCAATGCACCTACCAGGATTGGGCAGTTTTTTATCCTGAGTCTTGTGCACCCAGTTATCTTTTTTAATTTTTGACCTACTTCTGTCCATGAAATATGCTATATAAGTACAATCTATATATCAGTGTCATCTTTGGCAGATTTTGTGAAAAACAGGGTCCACCTCTTGAAGGTACTCACCAAGATTTGAGGTTGAATTAAATTTCAGCAATAATACTCTCCTTTGCTTTCTGACTTATCTCGCCACTCGGACCCCTTCATGTGGTCTCAACATTTCATTATTTTTCATGCACTGACTCACCTGAATGCCTGCATGTACCCAAAATAAAATGTTTGGGTGTATCTTCCAAAGATAATTGCATATGTACTAAGTTAAAAGACGTGTGCCGGTACAGGCACATACTGCAAAAAGTGTGATTAGAGTCAGGCATTCCAAAAAATACATACAACAGTGAGGGACTCTCTGCAAATTCCATAATGATCTTTATGTACATTACACAGATTAAAGAAATCTGGAAAAGCATGTTTCAAAATTGGGCTATTATGTTCATTGACCTTGCCTGTCCATCCCCATTCATTTATTTCCCTACTGTGTAGTGTAAAATGCTTCATCCATTTGTGGGAAGAGGTAGCTCTGTACTGAGTTTGGATCATCCTTATAGAGCAAGAGTTGATGAAGCAGGAAGCACCTTCATGGTATGGCTAGAGGAACTGCTTATACCTAATTTCTTTAGTATAAGAATGCTATGCTGCATGCATTGTTGCACATTCCTTTATATATCAGTTGAATTTTAACCTATTCCATTTTTTTAGTTTTAGAATTGTGGGTTTCTTTTGATTGGTTGTCCAACATGAGATAATCACCAGCTCACAGAGACATACAACCTGCACACTGTCTTTCCTGTACAGAAGAAAACTGGCTTTCACCTACCAGATTCTTGTGAAGCAAGGAGTGTGGTTAGAGGCAAGCAGTCCTGCTCAGAAACATGATAGACCTTAGCAGTACCATTGAGGGCATCGTTACATTCAGTTATTCCAAACATTACACAGAACCTTGATATGATGACATTGTGACTATTTCATCAGCTACTTGGACAGTCCAAAATATATAAGCCTACTGAGGAAAACAAGACATCTGATTCAGGGGTTCCAAAAAACAGATCACTGAAGGCATCATTCAAAAGGTGTATTATAAGATATGTAGGCACTTCAGAGTTCACACTTATCCTTGAAAGACCAAAGCATAAATTGTGGCATTAGTTTCCAGGCTTAAAAATGTAGAGCAGTCTCAGTGTCTCCTGGGGTTAGTAGCTCCAAGCAGTTGCTGCATAAAGTTTGAATATTTTAAATGAATTATTTGGTTAACTTGAGTTTTTTGTTTTTTTGTTTTGTGATTTTGGATCTAATGCAGAATAAAGTGATAATTTTAGAGTTGATGCTTTCAGATTTGTACATAAGATATGTGTGTGTGAAGGAGACTCAGAAAAGAATTTCAGTGGAAGTTAACTGATGTTATATCTTCAGTTCTTGATAACGACAATCATCCACGGGTAGTAAGACTTTGGAAGTTGTAGATAGAGGGGACTGTGAGGCAGTGCTACAGCAGCACATGAATGTGGTCTTTGGGCACCTAAATCCTTATACACAGCAACTTGAATGCACTGGTGTTGATTCGAGTCTGTTTTTGAAGAAACAGTATGACAGCATGTTGCTTTTAGAAGAATGAGTATGAGATATGCAATATAAGTCGGGAACAAAGTAACTAGATTCTTTTTATTGAACAAGAAGTTGTTTAACTTGGAGGGCAAAACAAGAAGATGCATTCTGGGACTGAATGGTGTGTTGGAAGGAGACGATGTCTTTTACTGTCTTGAATTTGTGAAAACCAAAGTTATGGAATGGAGTTGTTTCTCTAAGCATTTGTTTGGAACAGAGGAAGTAGCTTTGTTACCACCACCATTAACAGCTAGAATGTATGGCCATCTAAGCATGATTCTGAGGCGTTTTGTGACTTGGTATAAAAAGTATCAAATGTTGTTGCAACCAGTGAATTGGATTATGGTGGAAGGTAGAATGGTAATGATATATCGTGATTTCTTGGCACTATATTTCAACAAAAGGTGCAGTGTCTTGACACCAACTGACAAGTGTTAGTGCAAAGTATGCTAATTATAGTTCCCAGTGATCAGTAAGGTGTTTCTTTTCCTATGGAGATGGAAATGTTCACATCTGCTCAGCCTATGATAGATGCTGTGTAGGGATTTTCCCTGATGTTGAACTATGTGAGTGAGGACACTTTAATGAAGGACTTCAGGTATTAATAACGAAAGCAGATCAAACAAAATGTGCATTCACTTCTGAGGTGATAAACTTTGTGCAAAATATGAAAAAATTAGAGCAAGTACTTTTGTTTCTTCTTCGACTTGGAACTTCGTCCTACTAAAACATCCAGCAAACATGTTCAGGCCTAATGTTTAAAATTTCCTCCTAAATCCCATGTACTGGTTAATCCAGAACTTAATGAATTTTTACATAACATCATGATCAACAAATATAAAATATATAATATAAATGTGAACATTAGAAAAGGAGGGAAAATTTCAGGGAAGAAGATTTTTAGAGGGGTTCTTTTCAGCTGACATTTGAGATTAGTGGTTTCATTTAAACTTTTTTTCATTTGCATCTAACTATATTTGCCACTAGGATTCTGTACACTCCAACATGTTTTTTGGATCACCTGCCTGTCTACATCCAGCTTCCACTTTCTAGAAGATAAAATATTTTTTTATATTCAACATATTCTCTTGCCTGCCTAGCCAATGCTTTCTAACAGCATAGACAGGTTTTGTATATTCTAGTACTTCATTTACATGTGATGCTGTTTTGCAGAAAGTCCCACTTTTTTTTTTCGTATTTTGCCCTGTTCCTTAGGAATGATGTTATCCAGCATATCACAATAGAACACCTGCTTGTGCAACAATACATCAGCAGCTGGAGTTTTTTCTTTTGATATTTATAATCTCCACCTTGGCAGTAAGTCTTGGTTGTAACTGCATTGTAATGCTATAATCTAGTGGCATCTTACTTGCGTTGTGAACACATTTCACAGTCAAGAGTGAGGATTTTTGACCATATTGTCAGGAACCCTAATTTTAAGTGTAACGTTAAGCATTTCACTCAAGATAATAGTTTCTCTTGTTAACAAATATAGGTAATATATTTTTGGAAGTTAAAATATAGCAGTTCTTTTATTATTATTAACACATGGTTTCGGATTCGACTTGGGCCCCCTTCCATACATTCTAGGATCTGACTCTCAAGCTCCTCCCTTACCCATAATGCCCCTGAGCACTGCAATACCTCAGACTAAGTTTGCTGCAATTATATGTATTATCAACAGAAAATGCAATAACAGTTCTGTGACAGAAAAAGTAATAGCCGAAAGAGTGAAACCTTCACTGCCCCTCGGTGCTTTGTCGCTTGACAGCTCAGCTTCAACTCCTCCTTTGGAGTGGAGGGTTGGGGAGGGCTCAGGATTGTCTGCTACGAGAGCCTAGGTTCTGAGCGTTCTTTACTTGGTCTCTCCTGGTTGTTCTGCTTTCGAAGTGGTGGAAAGGGTTTTTTCTCATCCGAATGTAGCATTGACTCTTTCTACATCATCCTTGCTATGTCTTGGGTACCCCCCCCCCCCCGGATGAGCTTATAGACCATGTCTCCCACAGGGCATGGAAGGAATCAGACTGCAAGGAACCAGTTCCCAAACACCCTGATAAATTTTTGAGTGCCCCTGCTGATAGTACTGGAGTAAAGGGGTTCCTGTAGATGCCAAGGTTTTTCCAGCAGCCATCAAAAAGTAGCTAGCAGAGCAGAACTCCTCTGTCCACCTCCCTAATAGATAGTCTAGGGTGCTGGATGGGTTTGGGAAGTGAGTGTATGCATCAATGACATTTACCCTGCATTCACCGAACTAGCCAGCACATTTTACCAGATTACAGAGGGACTTCATAAAGAAACTCTCTAATTCTGCCCCAGAGTCCAAGTCTTCAGAGGAACAATAGACTTTTTCCTCACAACTGGCAAGCCTACAATCCATTACAAATGCATCCATGAGCTTAACCTCATTTACAGCTGAAGGCATCTCAAGAGCAACCGGTTCAGGCATATCCATAAGGAGACATTCCTGGATGTGACTGTGCGATTTTGCAGAACCTTTCAAGGCATCATTTGTCAATGCTCCTTTTGATAGATCTTTCTTATTTGGACCCACTGTGAAAGAGACTCTTTCCTAAAGTGAACAGAACAGAAAGACCTCATCTTCCATCAGAGTCCACTTTTCTACCCCATGGAGATCTTTCTCTAGGAATCAACACAATGGGAAGAAGATGCGGTTCTGGAGCTCTCAAGGTCCTTTACAGGAATCATAAGGAGATTTTTCCCCCAAAGGCAGAGGGGGGAAATAGTACAATGGTAGACATCACCCATGTGACAGAGGGGGTTCACAGAATCAAGGATCTCAAGATTCCTTCTCGGACAGGTCCTTTCAACACTCTTGAAAGGTTACCCATCTGTCCCTCTCTGGAGGCCGTTAGGGGGCGCTTATCCTTGCATCTAGATGCCTGACAAAAGATTCTTAGGTGCACAGGATCATATCCAGAGGATATTTCTTTCCTTTTTCCCAACTGCCCCTAAAGAAGAGAAAATGTCTCCCTGATGTTCCACCCAGTCAGAGAGAGCTAACAGCTATAGAAATTCAAAAGCTGCTAAACAAAAGAGCCATCCAAGAGGTCCCCCAAGACTAAAGAGGATTCAGAATTTACTCAAGGTTCTTTTTAATGCCAAAGAAAACAGGGGACCTGAGACCTATATTGGATCTCAGTTAACTAATTCAGTTTGTAAAGAATTCCAAATTCTAGATTGTCACAGTACAGTCCAATTTACCTTTCCTGCAGAAGAATGACTGGATGTGCTTAATTTATCTTCAAGATGATTACTATCATATCAAAATGAACAGGCACTCTTGAAGGCATCTATGCTTCTGGCTGGGAGCCAGTCAAAATCAATTCAGAGCTTTTCCCTTCAGTCTCACCACAACGCCTAGGTTGTTCACCAAATGCATGGCAGTGGTAGTAGCTCACCTCGGACTGCTCGGATTCAGAGTGTTTTCTTACTTAGACAACTAGTTCCTCACCACACTGACAGGCATCTGCTCATAACAGCCAGAGACTATTTGCTCAAGCTGTCTAACTCGCTGGAAATCACAGTCAGTATGGACAAATCACAACTTCAACCAGTCCAAGTCTTGGAGTTCATAGGGGCTGGGTTAGATGCTGTCAGTTCTTCAGCTCTTCTGCCTCTAAGCAGAGTTCTTACACTGAAGATGCATGTCAGACAAATTTTTTATTTTCCTTCTCTTGCAGCAAAACTGGTCCTTCGAGCCTTAGGGTCGATGGCTGCTGCAATTGATTTATTTCCCACTGATCATCTCCACATGAGAACTCTACAATGGACCCTAGCAGTGCAATGGTCCTTTCATCAACACTCTTTAAGCCATCCAATAAAACTGTCCCAGGCTTGCATAAAGACTCTTCTTTGGTGGATTCAATCCAAGAAGATCAGTCAAGGGCATCCATTTATCTTTTCTCCCCCGAATGCCACGTTGACTATAGATGCCTTCCAGTTGGGGTGGGAAAGTGGGCATTACTTGGGATTGACTGTTCAAGGTACGTGGTCCCCACAAGAGACAAATTTGCATATAAATGTCCTAAAGATGAGAGTAGTTCTTCTAGGGACTGTTGCAATTCAAACAGATAACATGTCTGGTACGTCAACAAACAGGGGTGGGAAACAAATCCTACCCACTTTGTCGAGAAGCAATGAGAGTATGTCAATGGGGATCTCATCCAACTGCTTTCTAGTGGCTATGCATATACTAGGGAAATCCAGCATTGTGGCAGACAAACTCAGCAGGACCATCCTCATGCCTCACTAGTGGTCTCTCAAGTCAGTCAGTGGCAAACATGATCTTCCACAGATGGGACATCCTTGCTGCAGCTTGTTTGCATCTGTCCTTGACAACAAGTGCAGCAGGGTCTTTGCCCTTATCCCACCTCAGGGACAGTCACTGAGAGATTCTGTAGTCCACGTTTGGCCCTCCAGTCTCCTTCTTGCTTATCCCCAAGTTTCTTCAGAAAGTACTTTGGTTGAAGAGCACAGTAATCCTCATTGCTCCTTTTTGACCACGGCAGGTATGGTTTCCCTTCTTTTGGTCTCACCTAGTACATTCTCCTTGGACGCTGGACCCCAGCCCACATCTCCTTTCTCATCTGTCAGGGCAGATTCACCCAAACAGTGCAGGCCACAGGTTGACCGCATGGTTTCTCCAATTCCAGTGGTGGCTAGACATTCCAGGTTTTCCTCTCCAGTTCAAAAAATACTAATCTGATCTCAAAGACCTTCAGCTAGAAAGGTTTACAAAAGTAAATGGAAAGCATTTTCCTTGTGTGCTCAGCAGAGAAAGTTGGATCCTTTTACTGCCACACTTCCTACTATTCTTGATTTCCTTGCCTCTATTTTTCAATAGGGGTAGGTTTTTCTACTATTAAAGTTCAGTTAGCAGCCATCTCCCAACTATCATATCAGAGAGAATGCTTCTTCTCTAGCATCATCTAAATTATGTAAGGCCTTCATAAAGGGTACCTTTTTACTCTGACCTCCTTTTAAGGACCCTTCTTCACCCTGGGACCTCACTGTGGTTTTGTAGTCTTTAGTACACACTCCCTTTGAACCATCAACTGAAGTAGATCTCAGGTTTCTTTCCAGGAAGACTGTCTTTTGGGTGGCTATAACTTCTGCAAGATGAGTATCTGAATTCCATGCTCTATCTTCCAAACCACCGTATTTGCTTTTCCACAAAGACAAAGTTAATTTGCACACAAGTCCTTCATTTTTCCCCAATTTTGAAAACAAAGGAGAATACACCCTTCATCTATTGGATAAGCAGCTTTGGTTTTACCTTCACAGAACCAAAGAATTTAGAAAAACTGATCAGTTGTTTCCTTTGCTTAAACAGAATGGGAAACCTCATTTTAAAAGTTACTTTGGCTAAATGGATAGCAGATTATATTTCCTATATTTATTACATGAAAGGCATGACTTTAACAATGCATCCAAAGGCCCATTCCACCAGGTCAGTGTCTACCTCTGCTGCTTTTTGGGCTAGGGCTTCCATTGATGATATTTGTGCAGTTGCTGCATGGTTAAATACCCATACCTTTATTGCTCATTACAAATTGGACATCATCTCCAGAAACGGAGCTGTGTTTTGTTCCACTGTTCTCTAGAACATCCTTCCATGAGGGCCACCCAAAGTTATCGTAGCTGGGGACTGTGTCCACATGTTGAGCAATGAGTGAAAATGACATCAGATAAAGAAGTTATGTACTCACAATAACATTCTCTCTGTGCTGTCCATTTCATTCTTCCTCAACTTCCCTCCCTCCTTCCCCTTGTCCATGTCTTTGGGAAAGACCTACTGGATTATTTGGTAGGAACCATAGTTCCTGTTTGAGCTCATGATCTTTCATCTATCCCTTTTTTATGTCATAGGATTCTTACTGTATTTTCTGATAATACATATAATAGCAGCAAACTCGATCTGAGGTATTGCAGTGGTCAGGGGCATTATGGGTAAGGGAGGAGCTTGAGAGTCAGATCCTAGAATCTATAGAAGGTGGCTGAGTTGGATCCAAGGGTTGGTTCCGAAACCATAAAATGAGGAAGAATTAAAATAGACAACACAGATGGAATGTTATGGTGAGTACATAACATTTTTTTTTTTTAATTTTGAAGAGTCTTCCTCCTTTGTCTGCTTGGTCTGTGTCTGGAGCCCCATCCTCTTCCAAAAAATCCTTAGGATTGACAGTGGACAAAACTAAGGACATACGGAAGCACTCCTCTGATCTCTCTTCTCCTTCAACTTCTTTGGGCTTGGTTGTGCATGAGAAAGTCTCAGAAATGCTTGATCTGTCAACCCTCACAGCTCCAACAGAACCCAAACCTTCTGATCTGTCCCCTTACTTGGAGCTTACTCTGTCCAAATCCAAGTCACCTGTGGCTCCTGCTGGATTTTCCCCAGAGCCAGTTACTTTGAGGCTACATTCTCGATTCCTTAAGGACACACCTCGAAGAGTACCCCAATCACCTTCCCTCAGGTCATCTAGTAGCTTAGAAGAAGCATATGTGGATAGGATGATAACATTTCTCAGAACCCAGATTCAGTTGGGTGTTATTCCATCTGTGACTCACATCAGACCTGTGATCATTTCAACTGTACAACCCCAACCTTTGACTCCAACTCTGATCCATCCAGTGGTTTAGGAGATTTTGGACTCAAGACTTCTGAATTTGTCTGTATTGGATCTGAAGACTTAGACCTCTTCGGCTTTGAACCAGATGGGTCCAACTTTGTTGGGTCCAGAAGCATCTCATGGCTGTAACATCAGCGTTGCATACTGGGGACCTTGATCAGCTCCAGTGTTCTCAAATCTGTCCTTTCTTCTCTTAGCCTCAGTGCTAGACAGTTCAGTTCTGATCCTTGCTTCAAGGCTTGAGCTGAGGGCAGTCAGGTTTCATCATACACAAGCTTTTACAGAGTCAGTGAGTTCGAGACTGGGCTCCCCAGTGACTTCAGCTTTCAAAGGAGAGGAGAGAATCTTTTCAACATTGATGGAAAAGACATCCTTGCCCCCCTCAGGTCCACCCTATGCTCAACTGTCTTCTGTTGAACATGGGTCTTTTCATCCTGTCCCATTCAGACAGCTGGTCGAGTCTCAAGACTGTCCTCATTCAGGACTTTACTGAGTCATCTCTGGAACCTCTCACAGAAGACCCACCCTAGAAGTGGAGAAGACAGGCTGTCCACAAGAGTCTTTAACCGAAGACACTGCCTTTGATGAAGGAGAAGGGTCCCCCAGGTCACCCCTTGAGGACATCTCATTTTGGAAAATATTGTAACTTTTGACACAGAAGAGTTGTCATTGGAAACCTCTTCCCAGTAGGAGTCAGTGTTTCTTGAGGCTTTTGGAGCTGGCTCATCTATGACTTGGGTAGTGGATGAGATTGTAGACCTTACCACTCGCAAGGCTTGGAAGGATGTGGGTGTCATGGAGCCCATACCAAAATGCCCTGACAGATATCTTGTTGCATCAACGGATAGGGCTCATTGGAACCAGGGTCCCGCAGTGCATGCTGTAGTGCTTGCAGCAGACACCAAGAAAGAGCTTGCATAACAGAGCTCAACTGTCCTTCACCTAATAGAAACTCTAGGGCATTTGACAGATTTTGAGAAGCATATTTATGCATCAGTGACTTTGCCCTCGGGTCTCTGAATTATTTGACAAATGTGACAAGATTTCAAATGGAAATGATCAAACAGTTTTCCAGTACCCTGTCGGGGTCCATGTCTGCGGAGGACAAGAAGACTATTTCTTTGCAACTGGCCACCCTCCAGTCTTTATCCATTGCTTCCATGAGACTGATTTCATATGCCTCAGAGGAAACTTCTAGAGTGACATGTTCAGGAATAACCATTAAAAGGCACACTTGGATGCACCTTTGTGATTTTTGGAGCCATTCAAGTTTTCATTCATCAGTGCCCCTTTTGGTGGATCCACCTTATTTGTCCCTAAGGTGAAGGAAACTCTCTTTAGGCGCAAACAAGATAGAAACACTTTGTCTGTCATGGGAATCAATTTTTTTCTACCCTTCAAAGGACCTTCTCTTGAAACCAGAGAGGTCCTAGAAAAATATGGTTCAGAAAGACACAAGGTTCTTCCCAAGACTCCTATGGAGAAAGTTTCTCTCATTGCAGAGGGGGTAATTCTAATGGAAGACGCCGTGCTTGTAGAAGAGGTGACCCACTGTACCAGGGCTTCAGAGCTCCATTCTCAAAGAAGCCCTTCCAGTGTCCTGAAAGCTTACCTAACTGCTGCACTCTGGAGGCAGTCAGGGGATTCTTGTCCCTGCACCTACAGGCCTGGATAGCCATTACCAAAGATTCTTAGTTGCAAAATATAATATCCATAGGTTATTACTTAACCATTTTCCCTTTTCCCTCTTCCCTCCAAAACACAGGATAATTTCTGATGTCCCATCAAGTCAGAGGAAAGTGGCAGCTATAGAAATACAAAAGCTGCTGGATAAAAGAGTCATCCAACTGATCCCACCAGACCAACAAGGATCAGGAACCTATGCAAGATTCTTTTTAGTGCTTAAGAAGTCCAGGGACATAAGACCAATTCTGGATCTTAGCAATCAAAATTGATTCATGAAACACTTGAAGTTCTGGATAGTTACGGTTCAAGTCCGTCCTGCCACTCTTATGGAAGGGTGATTGGATGTGCTCCATAGACCACCGGCATGCTTACTATCATTAAAATACACAGGTGCTCCAGGAGATATTTAGGCTTCTGGCTGGGAGCCAGCCACTATCAGTTCATAGCTCTGCCTTTGGTCTAACCACAGCTCCCAAGGTGTTCACCAAGTGTATGGCAGTGGTAGTGGCTCATCTGAGACTGCAGGGATTCTGGGTTTACTTATCTAGACAACTGGTTCATATCTGCTTCTACCAAGCCTCTACTGATTCAAGCCAAGAACTACTTGCTCCCCCTCTACCCTTCTACCTCCAGCTAGGCATTATTATAAACTACACCAAGTCTCAACTCTGCCCTATGCAAAATCAGGAGTTCATTGGGAATCGTCTAGATACCCAGACACAGGTAGCAAATCTGCCATAGACAAGATTGTACACTTTACAAAAGCAGCCATTACAAATCCTTTCTCTTCATTTACGTCCAGCCAGACTAATCGTGCAACTACTGGGCTCAATGGCAGCTTCCATAGTGCTTGTACCATTGGCTTGCTTTCACATGAGGGTTCTACAGTGGCCTTCAGCTTAAGTGTACCTTTTTACTTTGACCTCCAATTAAGAACCTTATTCCTCTGTGGGGCTGTACACTTATCCTACAAGCTTTGACTCAACCCCCCTTCGAACCTTCAGCTTGGACAGAATTAAAGTTTTTATCCTGGAAAACAATTTTCCTAGTCAGCATTACACTGACTAGATGGGTATCTAGGTTCCAGGCACTTTCTTCCCAGCCACCATACCTGATATTTCACAAGAACAGAGTATCCCTTCAGATCATCTCTTCCTTTTTTCCTATTTAAAATGGAGTCAGAAGCAAATCTTAACCAGTCAGTTACCCTTCGAGTCTTCTTTCCAATTTTTTTCTTACAATTGGATGTTCATAGACAGCTCACATTCTACATTCACAGAACTAAAGATCAAAGGAAGGCAGAACAACTGTTTGTCTCCTTTTCCAAGGCTAAAATATGGCAAAGTGGTAACAGGTTGCATTATCTTTGTTTAAAAGAGTAAAGGCCATTACCAAACATCCTAAAGCACACTTCATCAGATCTATGGCCACATCATCCACCTTTTGGTCCAAAGCATCCATAGTGGACATCCCTGCAACTGCAACATGGTTCAGTGCTCATACATTTATAGATCATTACAAACTGGACATCTTATCTAGGAATAGGGCAGCATTTGGCTCCACTGTACTCTGGAATATCCTTCCTTGAGGACCACCCAAGATTACTCTAGCTGAGGACACTCTGTTCCATCAGTTGAGGAACAGACAAAAAAGACAACATCATATATTGTAGTTATGTACTCACTATAAGCCTACATCTCTGTTGTCTGTTTTTATCCTTCCTCAACTTCCCATCCACCAGCCTCCCTTCCTTTTGACTGTCTCGTAGTATAACCTGAGAGATATTCCTTATTAGTCTTGCTATGTGGGCTCCAGGGTTCTCTTTCTCTACATCTTCTCCAGTTTCCTCCTTTAGCAGTAGCTGTGCTTTTGCCTCTGAGGTTGTTAATGGCCGATACCCCTCTTTTCTTATCGTGATTAGCTGAATAGAGGACAGACTCGATCTGAGGTAACTAAGGAGAAGAGAGAGATTATGGGTAAGGGGAGGAGCTTGACCTACAGAGCCAAAAGTCTATCAAAGTGGCCAAGTGATCCAGTGTTGGAGCAGAGTCCCATCAGTTGAGGAAGGACAAAAACAGACAACACAGATGCAGAGTTATGGTAAGTACATAACCGTAATATCAGACAGCTAATGACTGAGATGTAAAACATAAAAACTGGAAAAGTAATCCAATGACATAAACAATACAAACCTACAAGCACTTAAATATGATAAAATTGTGCTAAAAAATTACTTTCAAACTCTGAAAATTGTAGTCACAGTACTACATAGTATCAAGCAATATTAGCATTGTACCCATAAACATATTAGGCCTGGGTAAGAAAAACACACTTAATCCACTCCCATGTGAAATGGACTTTAATATAACCTCCACTGTCAACACGTACGTCATATAGTCTGCTACTTTGTGCACAATGCATCTTAATAAAGCACTTTCCGAGACCACTGAATAAAATACAAATGGAACTTTTTGACTACAACTTAATAAAGTGAATCCTACTACTAAAACTAAAATTTATAAGCATTGCTCACAAAAGATCCCTGCAAATTTCTCCAGGTAGCTTTCAAAGTTATATGCTACCCAGTTGCTGAAATTACCTATAGACCAATCTTTGAACGTTACATTCCAAAGCTACGGGGATAGTCTTATATAATCCCAATCCACAGTGATGATACACAGAATGACCTGTCCAAACTATGGACTTGTTAGTATGTTATGACCCCATTTTAAAACTTGTAAAAAAATGCATACAGAAACAAATCATGGAACACATACAAACAGTAATCTGTTGCTAAAAACACAACATGACTTTCAGCCTAGACACAGTACCAAAACCTCTATGCTTACACTTTGTAGATATAATAAACCAAAATAGAAATGTTGGCCTTCTCATCCCCTCAGTCTTTTTAGATCTATCTAAAATCTTTTTACAGATTTAATAAACCAAAATAGAAATGTTGGCCTTCTCATCACCTCAGTCTTTATAAATCTATCTAAAATCATTTTACAAATACACATCCCCTACTAATTCAGAACCTAACCAAACTGGTTTGTGGTTTAAACACAGTGAATTAGTTTAAAAGTTACCTTTCTGTCATATGACAACATGTATAATGGAAACATACCTATTCTTCCTTAGAACCCACCACGACTTGTGTCCCTGAAAGAACTGCCCTAAAGCTTATTTCATTCAAAAGCTTTATCAACATTATGTGTATCACAGTCTATATTTAATATGCTGATGACTCCATCCTTATTTATACAGCCCAGAACATCAAAGGGCTTCAAACACCATTCAGCAATCTTCCAGATGTTAGAAAAATAGCTAATCAACTCTCTGCTTGTATTAACCCCCCCCCCTCCAAAAAAAATATATTTTTTTAATTGTCACTTCATTCTAATAGAACTCTGTCATCCAATTTACCTCATTAGACAATGTTTTCCCGGAACAGGTCACCTTTACAAAACTACTGGGTATAATAATTAGCAGTAAACTGCTAAATTGATGTGCTACTTCCAAAACTAAGAATCTAAACACTATTTAATAGAAGCAACTTGGTTAACTTTTGCTCAAACCTTCCTATTTCCTAACTACTTAACTCACATCTGCAAAAACTCAACTACATAAGCTCCACAGTCTTAAAATTGCTAAATTCATTGTCAGTATACTGAACAAAATCCACCATTGTATACCACTAAAAAATGATCACTTGGCTAGAACTACAAACTACCCTATGTTATATTCACATAAAGGCCATTCATAACATAATATACAAACCAAACCAATGTCTTAATGTTATAAAACTGATAAACAAATACAGCCCATCTTGAACCTTAAGACTATAAAACTAAAACATTTTAGATGCAAGTGAATTCTATAATAATCTTGGTGTCTCACAATACTCTGTATATGCTGCCAAACATTGGACCTCAATACCAGTAGATCTAAGAGCAGAGTCCAGCCTCAACACATCTCTTCACAAATTGAAGTTGCACCTCACTTTTAAATGGAATGGTAACTGTTCTTATCATCCCCTTAACACGTGACATACATCAGTAACTTTAAGATACAAGAATATACTAAATAATACCTTCCAAAAATAATTTCCTTTGTTTTAGTCAACTCTTCTAACTTTAACCGTATCTTAATCTTCATATCCCACTTTGCCAGACAAGCAAAACAAAAAAAGTAACTGTAACCATGAGCCAGGGATAAACAGTAGTTAGTTCAAAAAATTCAAAGTCCACAACTTGCTTGAATAGTTGCTTTTTTAAGGTAATAGTTTAAAATCCATAATGTAGTTAGAAGTGCTTTTCTACAAGTTTTTGTGCTTGTGTTTGATGCTTGTGTAACTTGTTCTTCCAAAAAGTGTGGATATTTCCTCCTTTCCTTGGGCATGAAGGCCTCAAGTTTTAACAAATGTACCACTTGCAGTCACAAGATTCGCTCTCAGGACCCACACTCTCTGTGTTTATTGCTTGGGAGCTTCCCACCTGGATGAGGATTGTTCTTTATGCTCAGCATGAGGACCTGGGGCTCTTTCAGACTATATTTACAAGCATTTACTTGTAGCTCCCCCACTAGCAAATAAATGAGAGAAGAGTAAGGGAGGCAAGTCCAGGGATAAAGACAGAGAAAAAAAAAGGGAAAAAGAGTCATACAAGGAAAAAATCTTCTGATAAGCCCAACGAGAAAGCAGCTCAGATGACAGACTCTGTCACCCTTGTGCCAGTTGGGTCCAGTGCCAAAGCTTTCAAAGTTTCAAGATCTGACTCCTTCATCAGAACCACTTAGGATTTGATCACCTACTCATCCCATTGTGCAAGCAAGACTTTCACCGTAACTGGTCAGTCCTCAGATTTAAACCCTCCTTCACCAAGAGAGGTCCATTCATCAGTCCTTTAGGCTGCCATTGATGGCTTATTCCTTATGTTCCATGCAGTCTTCGAGGAGCCTATCCAAGGCTGAAATGGACAAGAAGATGAGAAAGCTTTTGAGGACCCTCACTCAGTTGGGGGTCCTCCATGTGCCTTCCTCTGTTTGGGGCAGGGAACTGTCCCTTCCACCCCTCCTTTAGTTTCTCCTTTTCTAACCTTCAGTTGTAGTTTCATTGGATCCAAGTGTTTCCCGGGAACTTCTTGTGTTAGATGCAATAGCATGGTTGTCTTTGACTCTGATAATATCTGTAAATCTTTTGACATTGACAACATCACATCTCGATGGGTCCTGTAGCTGAGAGGTCGGACTCAGGGCTAGAGGGTTGGGATTGCCTCCAAGGTTATCAGATCCTTCCCGTCCTCTCAGCACTTCGACAAACTGGCTCGGTCGTCTGCCTAGGGGTAGATTTGTATCAGATCTTAGGACTTGCCCTTGTCAAGGTCTTAGGGTCCAACAGGAATGACTTCAGGACCAGTTTATGCTTTGGCTTTTGAGGTTTTTGACAGAGTTCTGTCTAAATTTTGGAGGAAGTATCCCTTCCAGAGTTAGATCCATCCTGACCTCTGCTGAAATCTTCATCTCCTCCTTCTGTATCCACCAGACAAAGAGTTTCCAGAGGTCTCGAGACAGTTTACAGTATATACTCCCTGTCTGCTTCTAGTCTTCCTCAAAGCTTCCTGACAATGAAGTACACAAGAAACATACTTGCAAAAAGAGGAATTTGGATTCCTCCACCAGGAATCCCTCACTGAGGATACTGATTTCAGGAGAGGAAAGGGTTCCCCTAGATTTCCCTGGAAGACATCTTATTTAAAGATATTCTAGAGTTATTGAGACAGTGTGGGGAAGGTGTATAAATTCCTTCCATCCCAGAGCTGGTTCATCTACTTTCTGAGTGACCCGTCCTGCTGATGAGCTCATTGATTTGGTCTGTCTGTGAGCTTGGAGGGAATCGAATGTGATGGAGTCAGCCCCCTGAAAATTATATAAGTTTTTTGTTTCCCTTAAAGACAGGTCACAGTGAAACAGTGATCCCATGGTGGATTCCATTGTTATCACAGCAGTCACAAAGAAAGAGCTATCAGAGGAGAGTTCTACTGTATAACGCCCTAACAGGAATTCCAGGGCATTGGACAGGTTCAGAAAGCAGGTTTATGCTTCAAAGATATTTACATTACAGGAGATGAATTATTTACCTCTCTTAATGTGCTTTCAGAAGGACCTAATTAATGAACTCTCCAAGTCCCTCTCAGGATCCTTAATTGCAGAGTCCCATAAAGCAGTAGACACATAGTTGTCTACACTGCAGTCACATTCTGTGTCCATACACTTAATGTCCAATGTGCCAGACGTCATTTCTAGAGCACCAGGCAAGGCATTTGTATTTGGTTCCACACTGGATGCATCTCTGTGGTTTTGTGGAGCATTTCAAGACATCCTTCATAAATGCCTTTGTGATGGGTCCACTCTGTTTGGAACCGTGATGAAAGAAATGCTTTCCAGAAGTATATAAGATGGAAAGACCCTGTCTGCCTTCAGGATCCACTTCTCCACCTCCCAAAGGACTTTCTCTAGGAACTAAAAGGGTGGTATGAAACTTTGGTTCCATAAATCACAGGGTTTTGTGATTGCCATGTCTGCTGATAGATGCCAGCAGAGGCAGAGTGTGAATAACAATGGATGTCGCCCTGATGACAGAGTTGGTCTGCAGAACCGAGGGTTTTGAGGTCCCTTCACCCACAAACCCTAACAGTTGTCCTGAAGGGCTGTCTGACTGTGGCACTTTGTATGTAGTTGGGGGGCATTTTGTCTCTGCACTCCATAGCCTGGACACCCATCACCGAAGATACATGGGTGCTTAGAGTAATAACCAGATGTTACATCATTCCTTTTCTTTCCCTGTCTCTAAACTCAAAAACTCTTCCCAACATTCCATCCCCACAGAGAAAGGCAGCAAGGAGGAAGTCCAAGAAGTCATAAAGCTGCTGGACAAGCAAGCCATCTATGAGATCCCAAAAAAACATCAAGAATCTGGACCATATTCAATATTCTTTTGATTTTTAAAGACAAATAGGGGTCACAGGCCCATCTTGGACCTCAGCCACCTAAACCAGTTTGTGAGACAGATGAAATTCCAGATGGTCACAGTTTAGACCATCCTGCTTCTTCTGAGAAAGGGCAACTGGATGTGCTCTGTGGACCTTCAGGATGCCTACTGTCACATAAAGTCAACAGTCCAGAAGGTTCCACTGCTTTTGGTTGGGAGCCAGTCATTTTCAGTTCAGAGCATTGACCCCCCCCCCCCCCAGGTCTTCACCAAATGCATGGGAGTGGCCACAGCTCCTCTCAGACTGCAAGGGTTCTGGGTGTTTCCATATATAGAATACTGGCTCATAACTGCTGCCACCAGGAATCTGCTAGTTCAAGCCATTGATACCTTGCTGCACCTATGCAACCAGTAAGGGATCACGATCAACATGGAAAAATCCAGTTATATTACAAATTGGATTTGCAGTCCAGATGTAGGGCTTTGTTTGGCTCCACCATCTTCTGGAATATATGTCCATGAGATCTCTCAGGGTTTTTGTTAGCTGGGCCCATTAGTTGAAGATGGAACGAAGAGACAACACTGGATGTGAAAGTTATGTACTTGGCATGTCAGATCCATGTTGTCTTCTTCTGTCCTCCTTAACTTTCTCTGAAAGATTGTCACTGTTTATGGGCTCTAGATGGATATAAAGTTAGGGCATTTCAGATATAAAATAACTTCATAATCCAACTATTAGAGCAAATTTAAAAGCTCATTTTTGGCCTAAAATCTCAGGACATTTGCCATTTTACTAATTTTTCATGTCTTTTCCCAGGACATAGTGGCCCAAATAGGGACTGTCCCACTTAAAGCAGGACTGATGGTAATCCTAGTACTGTGTTGATAGAGGGGAATTATAGGTAGAAGGAAGAGTCTGAGCCTTGGATCCAAATGTCTAAAAGCTGCCAGCATCAGATCCAAATGGATCCAATACCCCGTCAGCTGAAGAGCACAGAAGAAGACAACATGGATCTAGCAGTATGGTAATGACATAACTTTCATTTATAAGTTCTGCCTCCATATGTTTGTCCGCACGTTTACCACTAATATAGAGAATTGCCACATATTTTCATTTATTTATATTTAGTTTGTTTGTTAACCTGGATGACCTGATCCAGCTAAAGTATTTCCAGCCAGTGTGTGGGACACTACAGGAGTAAGAAGTAGCAGTTACAACACAATTATCATAATGCTGGCTGTTAAAATGAAAATTAGTTAGATGAAAGCAGAACATCATGAGAGATGTCCATCGTCATGATCATTCCAAAACAACCATGGGTAAATCCTGTGATACTCGCACCCAGGAGTGGATTATTGCTATTATACAATGACATTATTCAAGAAAGAAATGGCTTACCTTTCTTAAATAAATTCATTGTATGATGGCATTTTAATGATGTTCTGCCTTCTTGCCTGTAAAGTGATGTACTGCCCATGCATCTAGCACCTGCATTCTGACATGTGTTCTTCGTGTTTCACTGTTGCAGTCATCACACTTGGGTTATCTGCCTGCAGGTAGCCCTCAGTCGGCCCAATACCAGAGTCTTGGGATTTCTGCATCAGATGCTGTCGCCTCATCCATGACGTCAGGGGTATAAAACATGCAGCCGATGCCATTACATCAGCTTTTCTTGCTGCGCGGGAGCCCGAAGCAGAAGCAGTTCGCAAGTGCCGGTCGGCAGCTACCTGAAATTTTCATTTTTTTTGAGTTTCAAACCTGAAGTCTTCTAAAGCTAAGTACCCCGTTGGGATCTTTTTTTCTTGCTCTAACTGATGTCAGAAAAAGTTAACAGTTGTCTTGCCCGTGGAAAGCAAATACCTCACAGAGATTTTCATTCTTACTGCGTCACCTGTTTAGGCCCAGACCACAACGTCCCTCGCTGTCAGTTTTGTGCCTTGTTCAACGCCCGAACTATTCGTTGTCGGCTATTTTTGTCTCTAAATTCTTTCGCTCTCGTTCTCGGTATTCCGAAATGGCTTTGGTAAGCCATCCAACTACCGATATTCCAAAAAAAAGTAAGGATAAAGACAAAGACAGACCACATAGGTCCAAAACTGTCGACGACGCTTCCGTTAAGCTAGTCACCAGTCCGCCGGTACTCAGTGAGGCACTTTCGCAGCCCCTGTTATCTGCTTCTACAGATTCGCAGGCCTCTACTGAGACCCATTCAGGGTCCGGTATGCAGCAAGATGCTTCTTCAACTATGGAACCTGCGGATGTCTCTACCTTGAATGGGTCCGGAGCAACTGTACAGGCACCGGCTTCTGAGGGTATATTCAGACCTTCTGATGTTCGTATTAAACCGACTACTTCGTTAATGACTAAATCTGCTGAATTTCCCAGGCCCAGAGTTCGCACTACGCCTAGGAAACCGACGACCAAAGCATATTCTCAAGCTCCCATGCCACAGAAACAAATGCTTTGACTGGCTGAAGACCTTGTTACTTTAATTAGGGATAGCCAGCTTTCCCCCTCTAAAAGACAAACAATTGATTTTTCTTCTGATTCTTCAGACCATGAGTCTGATGACTCTGACCCCTGTGATTACCAGGACATACTCTTATCTACCTATGAGGACTCAGATGCAGAGGCTTCAGTTCCCTCAGCCTCCCCCAGAGGACCTTTATTTCGGTGAAACCTTGCATACCCTAAGAGAGCATTTCCGCTGGGAATGCCTGGACTACCCACAATCCAAAAAGAGTCTCAGGGAATTGTTAGCATAGGCCTCTAGCTATTCCCCCTGTCCTTGATATTGTAGATGATGTCTTCATGCAATCCAGTCTTAGCCCTGATACTTTACCACCTGCTCCTAGAAAGCCTGACAGATACTACAGAGTACCTGACTCTCACAAATTTCTCTTTAAAAATCCCACTGCGGATCCAGAGACCATTTCCCAGGGACCTAAAGGTATTAAGGCTTCTACAGCCAAAAACCCTACCCCTTTAAACTGGTATTCTAGGGCTCTAGGCAGATGGGGTAAGAAGGTATGTACCTCTGCAGCTCTTGCCATCAGGGCTTTAAATTGCCAGTTTCACGTGTTGAAGTGCCAGCAGCATATTATTGATCTAATTAAACAAAAAATGTTTTTGATTCCTGATTGTGCAGAAAATAAGGACTTACAAGACTTGATGCATTCTGCTAACCAAGTTGGTAAACATACTTTGCAGTGTGGTTTTGATGCCTTAGAAGCATCTTGCAGGGCTGCTGTCACTGGGTCTGTTCTGAGAAGGCATACTTGACTGAAGGAACAAATTTTGCCAGACCATGTCAAGGCACAATTACTTGATGCTCCGTTAAACCAAGAATGTTTGTTTGGCTCTAAAGCAGAAGTAGTTTTTAAAAAGATGGAGGAAAAAGCTAAATCCATGCAAACTGTTAAAGATTTCTTACAGGTACAGCCCCCTAAATTCAGTAGGCATTGGTTTTCAAAGACCTGGTCCTTTCCAGTCCCTTCCAGACCTTCTCAGCCCAAACCCAGGGGCAACAGACCACAAAGACTTCAGTCTCAGGGTATGCATAGATCTAAACAATGGAGTGCTCCCTCCTCAAAAACTGGGAGTGGTAAGCCACCCCCTATGGAAAAAGTTCACAGTGACTTGTCCTTCATCCTTCCCTGCCATGCCCAAGTACTTGCACCCCTAGAAGGAAAACTCATCCTGCATGCAAAAAACTCGGAGCATATTACCCAGGACTGATGGGTCTTAAACATTGTATCCCAGGGATACAGATTCTCTTTCCACTCTCTGCCAACCCCAAGTGAATTGCCCGACCTTCCTCCAAACCAGTGGACAGAGGCCCAAAAGCAAGTAATTTCTCTTCTCAGTATCAGGGTTATTCAACCTGTGCCAACAGAGTAAAAGGGACAGGGTTTCTACTCCAGGCTGTTCCTGGTGCCCAGGAAAGAGAACTCTTGGTGCCCTATACTGGATCGATCAACCCTAAGCACCTTCCTGGTGGTACCAAAATTCAAAATGCTTACACTCCAGCAGCTCCTTCCTATGCTAGCCAAGGACTCCTGGCTAGTCACCCTAGACTTAAAAGAAGCTTATCTGCACATCCCCATAAGGAAATCTTGCAGGAAATATCTACGTTTCAGGGCAGGCTCTATGCACTATCAGTTCTCTGCACTTCCCTTTGGTTATCTGCTGCGCCCAGGGTATTCACAAAGTGCCTGGCTCCAGCTATTGCAGGCAGAGAAATATTCAAATTTACCCATACTTGGACGAATGTCTGATTCATGCGGACAGTCAGGAATTGCTACTTCAACACCTGACGTTTGTAGAGAGACTCCTAACTTCTCTGGGGTATACCATCAACAAAAAGAAATCACATCTGGTACCCAGCCAAAAGATTGTGTTCCTGGGAGCAAGCTTGAACACAACTTCTCAGATGGCATTCCTCACTCCAGAAAAGCAGGTTTATTTGACAACTTATTTCAAACTACTGGCCACCCAAATCCAGCTATCTGCAAGAAAAATACTGCAAGCCCTAGGGTTCATGGCCTCATGTATTCTACTGATTCCATATGCAAGACTGCATATGAGGAAACTTCAATGGTACTTAAAAAGTCTCTGGTGTCAACATTCCCAGGACCTGGAAACAGTGATTCCTATCATTCCTTGCCTAAGGACAGAGTTCCTTTGGTGGGCAGAGGCTTGCAACCACAACAAGAGACTCCCTTTCTCACAACCCCCCCTGCCATCCAAACTCTGACAACAGACGCATCAGACTGTGCATGGGGGGCTTACATGGCAGGCAAATGCATTCAAGGCAAATGGAGCCCAGGACAAATTCACCTACATATCAATCAAAAAGAAATGTTAGCTGTACAGAATGCACTGACAGCCTTCAAATACCTTATCCTGCCAGGACAACTCCTAATAAAGACAGACAACACCACAGTTATGTGGTACATAAACAAGCAGGGGGGAACTCACTCCAACCCACTCTGCAGGTTAGCCATGGCTTTGTGGAACACAGCCTTAAGCAACCAAGTGCACCTGCAAGCTCATTTCCTGCCAGGCAAACACAATTCACTGGCAGATGACTTAAGCAAAAATCTAATGGACCCAGACAAGTGGAAATTGGAACCAAAGTCATTCAAACTTCTAATACACAGGAGGGGGACACCAGAGGTGGACCTCTTTCTGTCCCCCCAAAACCATCAACTAAACACATTTTGCACCAGAATTCCCCACAGCCAAGCTTGGAAAGTGGATACCCTATCCTTCACATGGGAAAACCTCTCAATCTATGCCTTTCCCCCTCTGCCCCTCCTTCCAAAAGTACTCTTCAAGATCAAACAGGACAGGCCAAGGACAATCCTTATTACACCAGATTGGCCACGCCAGTACTGGTACCCACTCCTGTGCAGTCTGACAGCAGTGCCACCCTGGCACCTACAGCAGACCCCCTCTCTGCTTTCTCAGCAGGAGGGACAGATTTTGCATCCAAAAGACAAACGCCAACTCTCCAATACACAAAACAAAACTCTCAGTAGAAAAAACGCTTTAATACAAAGAGCAGAGCTTTCGGACAAAATCCTTCATCAATACTGATTGAGTATTGATGAAGGATTTTGTCCGAAAGCTCTGCTCTTTGTATTAAAGCGGTTTTTCTACAGATTTTGCATCCTCAGCTGCAAACCCTGAACCTGGCAGCCTGGCTTATTCCCTGAATACATCACCAGCAACACTCAGCATACAGGTGCTGGATGTTATCCTTGAGGCCAGGAGGCCCAGTACTAGGAAATCCTATTCAGAAAAGGGGAATACATACTGTTCTTGGAGCCAGTCTCAAAGGAACGACACAGCCGTGCCCTCCTTACCTCAAATCCTAGATTACCTAGCAGAGCTGCTCCGCAAAGGCCTATCCTTCTCATCAATTAAGATTAATGCCTCTACCATCTCAGCTCATTACAATACTGAGCCACCCCTCTTCTCTCACCCTCTGATCAAACAGTTCCTGAGAGGAGCTAATAACTTAAGACCCCCAAGGAGAGCTACTACTCTTGCCTGGGACCTTACCTTTGTACTAGAGAAGCTCACACTTCCCCCTTTTGAGCCTGCTGCTACAGCAGAGTTAAAATTCCTCTCTTGAAAAACAGCCTTACTGCTAGCCATCACTTCAGCAAGAAGAGTGAGTTACAGGCCCTTATTGCTGTGGAACCCTTCATTATCTTCCATGCGGACAGGGTTTCCCTCAGGACTAACCCATCTTTTATGCCCAAGGTGGTATCCAGTGTGGCTTTAGACCAATCCATCCATTTACCATCCATTTTTCCTAATCCTCAGAATAAAGGGGAAAGGATCCTGCACTCCTTGGACATGCACAGACAGCTCAGGATCTACCTTGACAGGACTAAACCTTTCAGAAAATCTGATCAGCTGATAGTTAGATTTGCTGCAGGGGCAGAAGGCAAGGCCATTTCAAAACAAACCATTTCTAAATGGATAACATACTGCATCCATTTCTGCTACAAACACCAAGGAAAACCTACCCCACAGGGGAGCAGGCCTCATTCCACTAGGGCTACCTGAACCTCTACAGCTTTTCTCACATGAGTCCCTAAAAGGGACATCCTGGAAGCTGCAACCTGGAGCTCTGTACACATCTTCACCAAGCATTACCGCTTACCTATCTTTTCTAAATCCAGAGTTGGATTTGCCACAGCTGTCTTACAAGGCCTGCTAGCCAGCCCTACTACTTCTTGACTGCCTCCACCCTTCCTCAGCTTTGGGAATCAACCCAAGTGTGATGACTGCAACAGTGAAACGTGAAGAACATAGTACAGTTGTGTACACCTACCATAAATGTAGATGTTTGTGTGCTTTCACTGTTGCAGTCCTGGTTACTTTCCCTCCAGCCCCCTGTCTTTCTATACTTTCTACCTATCCTCTTTTTTGGCCATATCTTATGGAAATGGTATTTACTTTTTACTGGAGGTGTTCCACAACATTTGATTGCTTCCTATTTTGGGGGCTCCTGACATCTGGGGCAAGAAAAACCGATGTAATGGCGTCGGCTGCATGTTTTATAACCTTGACGACCTGACGTCATGGATGAGCTGACGCAGAAATCCCGAAAATTCTGGTATTCAGGCCAACTGAGAGCTACCTGCAGGCAGATAACCCAAGTGTGATGACTGCAACTGTGAATACACTCGAACATCTACTTTTATGGTAAGTGTACACAACTGTACTTTCTGCAGTATGTCGTTGATTTGCAAGAGAATGATGGAGAAGAAAACAGCTCCATATCAGTTTGTCTCTCACCATCTGTCATTTTTTTTTCTGTTACTGTGAATTATGAAACTGTAATATCTGGCACTGTCTGACACAAACCCCCAGTAATTTATTAGAAAATCAAAAAAAATTTGAAAGACATGGAAAAAATATGAGGAAAATCAGGGATGTCTTTCAAAACTATGGACAGCTGAGGTGGTTACTGGTAGTACAGTCGATTGTAGATGGAAACCATTCCTCTGCCTTTTCCATAGATCTGCAGAAAGTCCTGTTTACTATCATATCGTCACACCGACATTGTGCGAGTATTCAGATTTCTGAATCAAAATATCGGAAATCACAAGAACAAACAAACTAAATGTAGAATGCAGCATTTCGGTAAAGTCGACATCTCAGAAATGTCGACTTTACCAAATATACTACACTTCTGGTCAACAATAGCAAAATGCTTTTGCAGGGGGGCAAGCTCCCTTGCACTGCCCACACCCCCTGCTACACATATATATATATATATATATATATATATATATATATATATATATATATACATATATATATATATATATATATATATACACATATATATATATATATATATATATATATATATATATACACACACACACATATACGTACTCCGAGATCGCACTACAGTGAGGGGAAAGGGTACATTTCCGATCCCCACTATAGTGCAATCTACATTCAAAATGTTGAGATGCACAACAGCAAATGCACACTAGCATTTGCTGTTGTGCATTTCAACATTTTTTTTCGTTATTTCAAATTTTCAAATTGGGCGATCGGACATACGGAATTCAAATGAAGTGCAATCGCCCTTTTGAATGTAAACCGAAAGTCTCCAATTTTTCTCTTATTTTGCCCTGTCCCATGTAAAATATGTTAGGAATGGTGGTATTCAACATATCCCAGTCGAAAGTCTTCCTGCTGAAAAATACCTCAGTGGCTGGATGACTTTCTTTTGGTATATGCTTGTGTTACGATGGAGATGACATGCTGTTTGGGCTGTCTAGTCCGCATGCACATTTTTGAATAATCATGATCTTTTTTGTAAAATAGTCACTATTCAGTGGTCAGCTGTTACATATAAAAATAAAACACTAAAAATAATACAAGAAACTAGATTTTAAAACAAACATACATCCATGTGGTATGTAGTAATTCTTTGAAGTAGCTCAAGTTAGAAATGAGAGAGGAAAATGGATTTAGTTGCTAAGAAGAAGAGGTAAGGGACATAAAATAAGAGAGGATGTGATGAGGTAAGCATTAGAGAGTGGAGGTGTTTTATTTTAACTGTCTCAGAGGGCTGATCACAAATGATCAAGTTCAATCTGAGTCTGGGAAAAGTACAACAATAAAATTTATATAACACAGGTAGAGTATCTGTGTAATGCAACAATAAGGTAAGTATAGTTAAGCATCCAGTATGAGGACTTATTTACATTACACAGCTGATTGAAATGAGGTTATACATTATGGAGAAGTTATGTGGAGAAGTTAGTTCAAGAGAATCAAATATTGAGCTAAGTGCAACATATAATAAGAGTGATATAGAGAAGTAAGAAAGTTGTCTGACAGTATAGACTTTGACCTTATGTTTGTGAGGTAATACATCAGCAGTGGTAAGGCATGAGCACAGCTAAATGAAAAATGGCATAAGGTGAAGCTGTTATCCAAGGAAACAGGTTGTCGATAGAGAAGGAGAAGGAGCAGTGAGTCGAAGATAGTCCTGAGGAAAGTAGATTGTGGTGGCGGCAAGCAGTACAACAATATTGAGAATAATCCTATCAGTTAGGAAATTATTAAAGTGGAAATTAATTAAACAGGGTTAAGTGCTAAGGAACAGCTGTAGGTGGATAACTTTAGTTTTTCATGTTCATTGAGCCATTGAAAATACAATACAGTCCATCAGCTGACCATCACAGGCCTAGACAATAAACTATGATCAAAAGTTTCCACCAGTCTAGGAAGGCAACATATGCACCCTGGGGAGAATTTGAGGCTACCCAGTTATCTGGGTTTACCTTGAAAAATCCAAGGTGTTGTGTACTGGAAATTTGCTCCAGAGGTAGAGGATTTATTGGGATGCCAATCTCTCATGCCAAAAAAAAAATTAATCTAAGCACCTGGACTGAGAATTGAACCTTCTGATAACTGAGAAATAAAGGTAAGTGTACAGTCAGTTGATCCTGTGTTCCCTGTTGTGTACATCAAGAGACTACATTTGGTTCAACTTATGCCACAGAAAGTTTAATCTCATCATCTCATCGTGAAGATCCAAGCATTGTATGCTTACAGCAAAGAGGTGTTCTTTGTTCAGGGAGTATTAGAGCCATTTTAGCTGATAAGAGAGAGAAATTGGACATTTGAGGAAAGAAAAAAAATTTGGCCTTTGATTTTCAATACGAGAACTTTTTCCATCTTTAAACAGTATCTTTCAATGATGTTCATCGTGCATACAGCTGCAGTCATAACAGATGGGTTATCCTGCCGTCAGGCGGGTCCTCGGTCGGCCGAATTCCAAAGTCTAGGTCCGGCGTCGGTTGTCGTCGCTTCTTCCCTGATGTCAGTGCGGCAGGGGTATAAAAGAGGCAGCCGACGCCATTTTCTTCAGTCTTTCTTGCCGCGCGGTGCCCGAAGCAGAAGCAGTTCACAAGTGCCGGTCGGCCAGCTCCTGAGATTTACGAAAGTATTTCAGCCGAAGTCTTCTTGAAAGCTAAGTACCCCATTGGGGAAACTTTTCTTGCTTCAGACCGATGTCAGATAAAGTTAATAATTGCATTTCATGTGGGAAGCAAATACCGCATAAGGATTTCCACTCTTTCTGTATACCTTGCTTAGGCCCAGACCATGACGTCTCGGACTGCCGTTTTTGTGCTAGATTCAATAAGCGCACTATTAAGCGTCAGGCGGAGTTCGCCCTTCACTTTTTTGGCAAAAATTTAATTATATTATGTCGTCGGATACTCCAACTCCAGTTTTGAGCTAAAAACGCAAAGATAAGGACCGACATACGAGGTCCGCACCACCTACTGAAGCCACGCTAAGGCCGACTACCGGTTCTCCGGTACTCAGCGAGGCGCCTACGCAGCCCCTGAGTACCGATGACAATGCATTACCGGTGTCTTCAGTACCCGAGGTCACAGGCTCCTCGGCCCCCATTCCTACTACAGATCCCGACGCCACTCCTGGCGGGGAAACTCAGAATTTAGACCGGCCTGCCTTTTCTCAAGGGGTCTTCAGGCCTTCCTCCTTCTCTATTAAAGCCTTCACTAAATCTAAAGCAGCCATGAAAACCAAAAAACAGGTTCCTCAGACCCCCTCTCAAGGCACCATGCCTAAAAAACAGATGCTTAAAATGGCTGAGGACTTGATTACTCTTATCAGGGGTTCTCAACCCCCCTCTGACAAAAGGCCCAGATTACAGGAAGACTACCCTTCCTCAGATCAAGCTTCTATTACCTCAGAACTATCTGAGGACCAGGATTATGCCTATCCTCCATTCGAAGACTCTGATGCGGAGGAGTCTATTCCCTCGGTCTCCCCCCCCTGAGGACTTCTCTTTTGGGGAAACCCTGCATACATTGAGGGAACACTTTCACTGGGAAGGCCAAGATTACTCAGGTTCCAAGAAAAGGCTCAGGGAATTTCTTCTGCTCCCCCAGCATAGGCCTCTGGCTATCCCTCCTGTTTTAGATATATTGGATGATGTGTACACAGAAGCCAGCCTTAATCCAGATTCTTTGCCTCCAGCTCCTGTTAAACCAGACAGGTATTACCGGGTTCCTGATTCTCACCAGTTCCTATATAAAAGCCATACTGCTGACCCAGAAACAATTTCACAGGGTCCCAAGGGAATTAAGGCCTCTACTGCTAAAAACCCATTACCTTCAGAGAGAGATTCCAGAGCTTTAGAAAGGTGGGGGAAAAAGTGTACACCTCGGCCACTTTAACCATGAGGGCATTAAACTGTCAGTTCCATATGTTAAAGTATCAACAGTTTTTGATATCTCAGCTGAAAAGCAAGATGACACACCCAGAACAACCAGATAAGTTGCAGGATTTGTTGCATGGTGTAGAGCAAGTGGTTAAACATACTTTGCAGTGTGGTTTTGATGCTTTAGAGGCCTCATGTAGAGCTGCTGTTACGGGTTCTGTTATACGTAGGCATGCTTGGCTCAAAGAGCAAACCTTACCAGATCATGTCAAAGCTAAATTATTAGATGCACCTCTTCAAAAAGATGTATTGTTTGGTGTTAAAGCTGAGGAGGTGCTAAAGAAAATGGAGGAAAAAGCAAAATCAATGCAAACAGTGAAAGATTTCCTGCAGGTACAGCCTCCACATTTCAGCAGAAACTGGCCTTCAAAAAATTGGTCCTTTCCAGCCACGGACAGACCTCAAAGGGGCAGATACAGGCGCCCAAGGAGTAGAGGGCAACCTCAAGGATCTTTCAGAGCCAGACAGTGGCAAGCACCAACCCCAAGAGGTGGAGAAGATAGATCACAGTCTTTTAGAAAACAGACACAATGACTTCCCCCTACACCTGCCAAGCAAAGCTTTAATGGCAGCACCTTTGGGCGGAAAACTGTCATTATTCTCAAAAAATTGGCATATTGTTACAAAAGACAAATGGATTCTGGCCATTATAGACAGAGGCTACAGGCTCCACTTTCACACCCTTCCAAAAATGAGAGGCATGCCAAACCTGCCACAAAATCAAAGGGCAGAGGCACAAAAACAAGTTTCAGCTCTCATGGACATGAAAGCAATTCAAGAGGTACCTGCAAAAGAACAAGGTCAAGGGTTTTATTCCAGACTATTCCTGGTACCAAGGAAAGACAAAGATTGGAGACCTATCTTAGACTTATCCATCCTAAACACATATCTACAGGTGCCAAAATTCAAGATGCTCACATTACAGCAGCTTCTTCCCATGCTGGGCAAGGAGTCTTGGCTGGTAACATTGGACCTCAAGGAGGCATACCTGCATGTCCCTATCAGACAAGATTGCAGAAGATACCTCAGATTTCTTGCAGGTTCAACCCATTACCAATTCTCTGCATTGCCCTTTGGCTTATCTACTGCGCCCAGAGTGTTTACGAAATGCCTGGCATCAGTAATCGCCTTCTGCAGACTACAAGGGATACAAATCTACCCATATCTGGACAACTGCCTAATCCAAGCGGACAGCAAGGACATACTACTGCAGCACCTGGCGTTTGTAATAAAACTGTTGAACTTCCTGGGATACACAGTCAACAAAAAGAAATCAAAACTAATACCCTCTCAACAAATAATTTTCCTGGGTGCCAGCTTGGATACAACCACCCAGAAGGCCTACCTCACGCCAGACAAGCAAGGGCAACTGTCTCAATACTTCAGAAAAATGGCAACTTACACCAGGCTAACTGCAAGGAAAGTCCTGCAGGCTCTGGGATTCATGGCATCTTGCATCCTACTAATCCCATGTGCAAAGCTGCATATGAGGAAACTTCAATGGTACCTGAAAAACTTATGGTCTCAACACAGCCACAGCTTGGAAGCAATTATACCACTCATTCCATGCCTTCAAAAGGAATTTTTATGGTGGACTCAAGCTTGCCAAAGAAACACAGGTCTTCCATTCTGTGTACCTCAAGCAACTCAAATCATCACTACAGACGCCTCAGACTACGCCTGGGGAGCACACATGACAGATCAGTGCATTCAGGGAAAATGGACCCGAAAAGAGAAGCACCTTCACATCAACCAAAAGGAAATGCTAGCCGTGCAAAAGGCTATTATGACCTTCAAAGACCTACTGCATCCAGGCCAGCTATTGATAAGGACAGACAACACCACAGTGATGTGGTACATAAACAAACAGGGGGGAACTCATTCATACCCCCTGTGCAGGCAAGCCATGACCCTATGGAACACAGCACTGGAATTGCAAATTCAACTACAGGCACAATTCCTGCCAGGGAAGGAAAAGACACTGGCAGACAACCTAAGCAGAAATACGACAGATCCACACGAATGGAAGTTGCATCCTCAAGTTTTCACAAAGATAACTCAGGCATGGGGACAGCCAGACATAGATCTCTTTGCTACCCATAGAAATTGCCAGTTGAAAAAATTTTGTTCAAGGACCTACCATCCACAGGCCTGGAAAGTGGATGCACTTTCCTTCAATTGGGCAACATTGACAGTCTATGCCTTCTCGCCTCTTCCTCTGCTGCCCAAAGTTCTATTAAAAGCTAGAGCAGAGAGGCCGAAAATGATTCTCATTGCTCTAGTCTGGCCAAGACAACACTGGTATCCGCTCCTGAAGATCCTGACACATTCCCCACCATGGATCCTACCTCTAGTCCCTCTTCTGCTGTCCCAGCACAACTACAAAACACTTCACAACAATCTCAAGACTCTAAACCTAGCTGCATGGAGAATTCCTTGATTTCCCAACAGTTTCTCCTCTCCAAGGAGGTGCAGGATGTCATCTTGGAGGCCAGAAGACCTTCTACTAGAAAGGCCTACTCCGCCAAATGGAAACGATTTTGTGCCTGGAATCAAGAAAAGGGACAGAATCCTTTGGTAATAAATATACCTCAAATTTTACAGTACCTAGCTGAGATGTTAAACAATGGACTTTCCTTCTCCTCCATCAAGATCCACGCTTCAGCCATTTCTGCACAATACAACACAGATCCTCCTTTATTCTCTCACCCTCTCTTAAGGCAGTTCCTCAGAGGGGCAAAGAATATAAAACCCCCAAGGAAACCACCAGTCCCTGCTTGGGACCTCAACTTCGTATTGGAAAAGCTGACCCTTCCTCCCTTCGAGCCAGCTTCTTCAACAGAGTTACAGTACTTGTCATGGAAAACAGCCTTTCTTCTGGCTATCACCTCATCACGCAGGGTTTCGGAGCTACAGGCCCTCATGGCTTTGCAACCATTCATCATTTTCCATCAGGACAGAGTTTCCTTACGAACCAACCCTACCTTTATGCCAAAGGTAGTATCCAGTGTAGCTTTGAATCAGACTATCCACTTACCTACCTTTTATCCTAATCCACAAAACAAAGGGGAAAGACTACTACATTCCTTGGACATTCACAGACAACTTCGTTACTATTTGGACAGAACAAGGCCATTCAGGAAATCTGAGCAACTCTTTGTGTCCTATGCTGCAGGTGCTCAGGGAAAGGCTATTTCCAAACAGACAATTTCAAAATGGATAGCCCACTGCATACGCTTTTGTTACTCACTTCATGGAAAAACTGTGCCTGCATGCATCAGATCCCACTCCACCAGAGCCACAGCTACCTCTGCAGCCTTCCTCAGGGGGGTCCCTACCAAGGACATTTTGGAAGCAGCCACCTGGAGTTCAGTGCATACTTTCTCCAAGCACTATCACCTCCCACTGTACTCAAAATCTAGAGTGGGCTTTGCCACAGCAGTCCTGCAGGGCATCCTAGCCCCTCCTAGTTCCACTTAGTGCCTACCACCCTTACTTAGCTTTGGGATTCTACCCATCTGTTATGACTGCAGCTGTATGCACGATGAACATAGTACAGTTCTGTACCTACCATAAATGTAGATGTTCGAGTGCTCATACAGCTGCAGTCCAGGTTTCCCTCCCTCCATCCCCTCTTAGGACAGGCCTTATGACAAATACTTTTCATATAACCTTTTTGGGGTATTCTTTTATGGTGTATTTGCTTGCAACTACTGTTTTTAATTTATCAACATTGCATCTTTGCATAACATTATGTTTGCCTTCCTTCTCGTGGCACCTGACATCTGGGGCAAGAAAAACTGAAGAAAATGGTGTCGGCTGCATCTTTTATACCCCTGCCGCACTGACGTCAGGGAAGAAGCAACGACAATGGACACCGGACCTAGACTTTGGAATTCGGCCGACCGAGGACCCGCCTGACGGCAGGATAACCCATCTGTTATGACTGCAGCTGTATGAGCACTCGAACATCTACATTTATGGTAGGTACAAAACTGTACTTTTGTCACATTTACATTTTTTGATATTGGGTGATGCCTTTTCAAATGGTTCTTAACCACTCCTCTCAGCTGCTGTATATTTGAAATAGTGATATGTTTTTTGCCTTCAGGTTTCCCTTGGTTGTCTTACATGGTTTACTAATTTACTGTCATTGTCATAAGGTTAGGCCTGTTTAAAAGTGCATACATTGGTAAGTAAGCCTATAAAGAGATTCCCAATTGCCAGCAAGGTGGAGTCCAGCATCTGAAGAATTGTTCTAAAAACTAAAAATCCTATTTCTGTCATTCTACTAAGATTTTTGAAGACTGCCGCAGTGATTTTTTAAAGCTCCAAAGCTGATAGTGAATACTAACAGCATCTTCTATCTGTACTTACTTTTTTGTATTTTTCAGGTTGCTTGAAGAACTCCTGAATACATTTAAAAGCAGTATGCACCTACAACTAACTTGTTTTCAAGCTGAATCTTCAGGCGTAGTGAAAACATGAGCAGCAACATTCAAGATTTTCAAAAGATTTGCACTGGAAATAGGACTTTGCATCATTTCTTGTCTTGTGTTCTCATCTTAGGAATTATTCCATTTATTTTAAGATATTCTGATGCTCAAGACTGTCATGCACATTCTACATACATTGCTTCTGTTTGTTTGCTTTCACATGCCTGGAAAAGCGTACAGAACCAAACTTGCAGATATTACAGATGTTCGTGGGAAACGCATCTAAAAATGTCCTGCTACCAAGTTAAACATGAAATTGCTTGGTTTGCTTTCCCGATGAAATAATGTGCTATACAGTGTATGTGATTAAAATATATTGTCACTGTATATTAACCTCTGTTGTCTTCATTTTGCAGTTATTTATTTATTTTGTCCTTGAGAATTTTCACAACTTTTACACACATAGAGTTGAAAAAAGAACCTGATTTGTCAGAAGACATTTTGAATGAGTTATTGAAAGATTTATGTATGATATTAGAGAGACTGCAAATTTCTAGCTAGTGTTTTTGCTCACTTTCACATTGTGTGTTATTATTCTCCCCCCTAGATCTGATTTTGTCTTCTTCATTCCTCCTCACCTTCGGATCCAGCTCGGCCGCATTCTGCAGATTGGATCTGACTCTCAAGCCCCCCCCCCCCACTCATAATGCCCTACATCCACCCAAGTACCTCAGATCTTGTTTGCCGCTTCAGCGTCTGGGCGTGGGTCTTGTGCGCTCAAGCTGTGGAAATTTTTCAGTAGAGAATTTGTGCTAGTTTATTTCTAAGTCCTCCCGCCCTTATTTCTTCTTTCCCTTTCTCTTGTGTGTGTGCGTGCAATAATCTATTTTTCTACTTTCTGTCTATATACTAGTATATATATATTTATATATATAAAGTTTTGTTAGTTAATTCTTGTTGAAAGTTCTTTCTAAGCTCTTCCTATAGCTAAATTTAAATTTATAGTTAAAATTATAGTTACATTTATAGCTTAACTAATAGTTAGCTTTAGAATAAGTATTATAGCGGTTAGTTTGGCCTTTTTTTTTTATTTATTTATTTTTTTTTTTTGCGGGCTTTAATTTTGTTGTAGCAGACAAGCCTTCGCTTGGTTTGAAATGTTGCAGTTCTTGTGGGCATAAAATCCCTAACCAGGATTCCCACAAGGAGTGCTTATATTGTTTGGAACTGATCATTTGAAAGCAGATTGCACTGTCTGTGCTTCTTTCAGTCCGTGAGAGCTGGCCGATAAAAACTATAAATTGATTCTTAGGGGCTTTCTTCCCTCCTCAGCTCCAGAGGCTCAGACCCTTTCTTTGGCTTCTTCATCAACTTCCCCGAAAGAGGCAAAAAAGAGATCTCTGCCGGTCTCCCCAAGGGACTCTCTCAAGCCTGAGACGAAGTCAAAGAAGACTTCATATCTGGTTCTCTTGGATCCGAAGCAGTTACCTCCCCCTTCAGATTCATCAGCATCTTTGGGACCAGGGGTATCATTACTGTATCATCTCCTCTCTTGCCTCCTGTCAGATCCAGTGTCTTAAGATCTGAGATCCTTGACTGAGTCACTGGCTCATTCTATTAAATGTAGACATATAGAGGATAATGAGGAGATTCCTCAAGGCCCAGATCCAGTTGCGGGTAATCTTGGCTCTGTCCCCTGTCAGATCCATGAGCTACCCCGGCCATACCATTAGAACTCCTTCTCTGATCTGACCTTTGGTTTCAGAGTTACTGGATCTGGAAATGCCATGTGTCGGGCACGGTTTTGGGGAAGCTTACTTCCTCAGTGCCAAGGGTTGTCCTTGATTAGCCCTGTTCCGTTCCTCTTGGAGCAGAATGAGTCTCAGAGCCATGGTGTTGGTGCTGGGTCCAGGGGAATGGGATCGTCTTGTCTTTATCAGAGCCATCTCTTCCCCTAGCTGCCTTGGCACTTGACAGCTCGGGTCTGGTCCTTTCTGGAGATTGTGCATCTGGGGTGAGCCCTGGCTGTTTTACCTCTGAGGCTTCAGCTTCTAGGGAGACAGAAAGGGCCTCTCCCGGTCAGTTGACTTTTCAGGTAGTGGAGAGGGTTTTCTCCCAAGTTGGAGATCTGTTGACACGTCCCACAATCCACCCCTGTACCCCCATCAGATTGAGGCTTTGAGCCCACTCATCCTCCCATGAGTTTACCTTTCCCGAGCGTCCTCCAACATCTCCCTGGTCAAGAGGGATCACTTTCTTCTGACACTTCCCCAGAGTACTCAACTGAAGAAGTCCCTCGGAAGAAGATGTGCAAAAGGAGGCACATTGACTCCCCCATTGGAGTCTTTAACCAAGGACAATGACTTCGATGAGGGGGAAGGATCCCCACCTGAGGACGTCTCCTTCAGGGACATCCTAGATATCCTGAAGCAAAAAGGTGGGTGGTCTGCCCAGCCTCCTTCTAAGGAGTCAGTTCTCTTGGGAGGCATTCATGATGGGTTCATCTACGTCATGGGTGACCTCCCTGGCAGACATCCAGGTTGATTTGGTATCTGCCGGGCATAGAATGAACCAGACATAATTGAGTCAATACCCAAGTGACTCAATAGGTTCCTGGTACCCCCAGCAGATACAAAACATTGGAGTAAGGGTCCCTTTGTTGATGCCATCATGGTGGCAGCAGCCACTAACAAAGAACTGGCAGAGGAAACTGCCAATGTCCAACTGCCTAGCAAGGAATCTAGAGTGTTGGACAGGATTGGGAAGCCCATTTAAGGCTCAGCCACCTTTGTACTGAGGATGCTGAACTACCTTGCCCATTTTACCCACCTTCAGAGAGATCTGATCAATGAGCTCTCAGCATCTCTGTTAGAGTCCATGCCTGCAGAAGAATATAAAAAAGTTTTTCCCAAGCTGGCCACTCTATCATTGCCAGCTCATCAGTGAGGTTGATCTCCCATGCCACGGAGGGTACCTCACGAGCAGTCTGTTCAGGTTTTTTCCCTAAGCATGCATGCCTGGATGAAGCTATGTGATTTTGCGGAGCCGTTTAAGGCATCCTTTGTTTGGGCCATCAGATCAAGATACTCTCACCCACAGCAAAAAGGATGGGAAGACCCTAAATTTTCTACACCCCAGAAGCCCTTCTCCGGGAACCAACAGAGGCAAGAAAATGTGGTTTCATAAATCCCAAGGGCCTTTCCAGGACCCGCACAGGGAACCCTTCTCTAGAGGCAGAGGAGGAGGGTTTGATGATAGACGTTGCTCTAGAGGCAGAGGTGACCTGCAAACCTGGGCTTTAGGGAAACCATTTCCAACAAACCATATTAGCACTCCTGAAGTGCTGCCTGACTGTCCATCTCTGGAGGTAGTCAGGGGATGACTAGCTTTGCACTCAGAAGCCAGGGCCCATGTGACTCAAAAACGCTGGGTGCTAAGCATGATATCTAGAGGCCACTATATTCCCTTTTCCCTTCTTCCCGAAAACTCCAAAAACCTCCCCGAAGTGCCACCCAGTCAATGGGAGCAGGCAGCACAGGAAATTCAACTACTGCTACAAAAGCAGTCATCCAAGAGGTCCCAGCCGAACAAAGAGGATTTGGAACCTACTTCCACTTCTTTTTGGTGCCGAAAAAGGCAGGGAACCTAAGACCCATTCTGGATCTAAGCAACTTAAGTGGTTATGTAAAGACGTTGGGGTTCAGAATGGTTATGGTTCAGTCCATTCTGCCATTGTTGCACAAGGACAACTGGATGTGCTTGATAGATCTCAGACGCGCATACCACCACATCAAAATAGACAGGCTCTCTAGGAGATATCTGCACTTCCGGCTGGGAGCCAATCATTTCCAGTTCAGAGCACTGCCATTTGTGCTCACCATAGCCCCCTGGGTATTCACCAAATGCATGACAGTAGCTCACATGAGGCTCAAGGGACTCCGGGTGTTTCCATACTTAGACGATTGGTTCCTTACCGCTCCCATGAGGCATCAGCTAGTCCAAGCAAGGGATTACTTACTCAAATGATTACATTCTCTGGGAATCACCATAAATCTGAACAAGTCCAGCTTGGCTCCTGTGAAGATCCTGGAATTTATAGGGCAGCTGAACATGAGGGACCAGATAGCTTCTCTTCCCCTACATGGCATAACGACACTGAAGAATCAGGTTTGAGATCTATTATCCCAACAGAACCCCACCCCCTGGCACAGATGGTCTTACAAGCCCTAGGATCCATGTCAGCCACTGTCCTATTAGTTCCCGTAGTCAGATTCTTAACGTGGGTTCTCTAGTGGACATTGGCAGTGCAGTGGTCCATCTTCTTTCACCCACTGCCCCTTCCCATCAGATTGACTCCAATTTGCAAATGTCACCTCAACTGGTTGATACAGTCAGTCTCCTTCTAGGCAGGCCCTTCTGAAGCAACCCCCCTATAGCCACTGTGAACATAGATGCTTCCCAATTTGAGTGGGGGACATTACATTGGGAAGGTGGTCCAAGACACGTGGTTCCCTCTCGAGACCAGGTTGCATATCAATGTCCTAGAGATGAGAGCAGTTCTCCTAACATTGCAAGCCTTTCAGGAAGCTCTTCCTTTGGGGACTGTTGTAGTTCACACCGACAACATATCTGATGTCTGCTACATCAACAAACAGGGAGGAAACCCGTTTTTACCCCCTGTGCAGGGAGGCCATGAGGGTGCAGGAGTCGGCGATATCTTCACATGACCTTCTAGTTGCAGTGCATATCCCAAGGAAACCAGTGATCTGGAGTACAGACTCAGTAGATCACTCTTGGTCCCACACAAGTAGTCTCTCAATCAGTCAGTGGTGAACTTGATCTTCAGTCGCTGGGGTCAGCCTTGCTGTGACCTCTTTGGTTCTTCCCTCAAGTACAAATGCAGCAAGTTCTTCATGCTGATCCCTGCTCTGGAGGAGTCCCTGAGGGATGCACTAGTCCATGATTGGCCCCTGGTTCTCCTATATGGTTCTCCTCCCCTTCCGCTCATCCCAAAGTTTCTTCAGAAGGCAAGCAGGTTGAAGAGCTCTGTCATCTTCATTGACCCCTTCTGATCTTGAGAGGTGTGGGTCCCCTTCCTCTGGTCTCATCTGAAATATCCCCCTTGGATACTGGAGCCAAATCAGGACCTCCTGTCTCACCCATCAGGGATGCAGCATCGAAATCTTTGTGCCATCAGACTGACTACTTGGTTTCTCCACGTCCAACCCTAGTGAGAGGGTCCGAGCTTAATTCCCCAGTCCGAAAGATACTTAGAGCTTCTCAAAAGGCTTCCACCAAAAAAGTCTACACCAGTAAGTGGAAAAGGTTTGTCATTTGGGCTACAAACAGAAACAATGACCCCTTCTCAGTGCCAATTTCAGATGTTCTGCTATTTCTTAGTAGTCTATTCGAGGAGGGTGCTAGCTTCTCTACCATCATGCTAGTGGCTATTTCTAACTTCCCATACTGCAAGTCAGTCTCATTCTCTGTTCACCTTTAGGTTGTGCAAATTCTATTTGAAAGGTGTTTTCTTGTTGCAGCCTCTTTGGGATATCACTGTTGTGTTGCAGGCTTTAACCCAGGGACCCTTTGAACCAGCTGCAAGTTGTGATATGAAGTTTTTGTCATGGAAGACAATCTTTCAGGTGGCTGTAACTTCCGCCAAGAGAATTTCTGAGCTACAAGCCTCTTATCCTCCAAACCTCCTTACATAGTTTTTCATAAGGACAGAGTATCCTTACATACCAGTCCTTCCTTTATGCCTAAAGTAGCCATTAAAAATAACATCAGCCAATCCATCCAGCTACCAGTATTCTTTCCAAATTTCTGCAGTAAAGGGGAGTATGTTCTTCACTTTCTAGACATTCATAAAACAACTCTGTTTTTACCTGCACAGGAAGTCTGGCCAACTTTTTGTAGACTTTTAATCTAGTAGATTAGGATAGGCAGTGTCCAAAATTAGCTAAATGGATATCTGGCTGCATTTCTTACATTTACTCATTCAAGGGACTGGAATTACCTAGACCTCCCAGAGCACATTCCACCAGAGCAATGGCTACATCTTTTGCCTTTTATTCTAGAACTTCCATTGATTATATTTGTGCGGCAGCAACATGGTCTAACAGTCACTCTTTTGTATCACACTACAAGTTGGATATCATTTCCAGGAGCAGGGCTTCCTTTGGTTCAGCGGTGCTCTGGTATATCCTTCCATGAGGGCCACCTTGGATCTACGTATCTGGGGACTCTGACCCTATCGTGAGGAAGAATGAAGAAGACATCAGATTAAAAGGTTATGTCTTACCATAACTTGGCATCTGTGTTGTCTTCCTTCATTCCTTCTCACTTTCCCATCCATCCCCATGCCTCTTTTGTTGTAGAGGATCCTGGAGTATGAAGGGACTCCTGTGTTCCATGTCTGAGCCTCATCTGCTGTTTATTGCTGTATGGGTGTTGGATGTATGGAATTAGCAAACTCAATCTGAGGTACTTGGGTGGATGTAATGCATTATGCATAAGAGGAAGGAGCTTGAGAGTCAGATCAATTCTGTAGAATGTGGCCGAGCCAGATCCAAAGGGCGGATCCAAGATCCCACTGTGAGGAAGAATGAAGGAAGACAACACAGATGCCAAGTTTTATGGCAGGATATAACCTTTTATTAATGGGTGTGTCTTTTTGTGTTTATTTTTTAAGCATTCTGGCTAGGTGAGAAAAAAAACAACATCCTAGAGCAGATGCATTTCAGAGAAGAATATATGGAAGACTTATAATCCCACAACATGATGCAGAATCTTGACTGATCTGTCAGCTAGAAGAATGTACAGTTACTGAAAACTATAGAAGACCATCCACAAAAGCTGGATTTAAAAAAAAGTCAGCAAATCAGCAGTGGGCGCACACAAATTATTCTGAGGCTATTAATGTCTTCATATTGTTTTCTGAGAACTGCTTCATTGTGGAAGGATTGACATAAGCAATCACCAATCCAGGATTACCAAATATTCAACATTAGATCACTGTTGCAGTAGCTTAAGTTATTGGGGTATGTCCTGTCAAGAATATGAAAAAATCTTCCAAAGATGATCCCTTTTTACCTCTACCATAGTTTAAAAAGCACTTGGGATTAAGGATTTCTTTAAAAGAATGTTTGTGGCCATGACTGATCTAAATTATTCATGCTGTGCTACAGAGTATACGTATCAGTGAGGTTGACTAGCTAGAGTGCATATAGTCCAAAAATAAAGGTAAAAAGTCTCAGTCAAACAATTCACAAATAATTTGAAAGATCCAAGACAAAGAAAAACATTTGAGAAATAATTAAAAAAAAAATCTGCCAAAGAAAATAACAGAATTTCTGTAGTGTCATTAGTTCTGGTTTTAATCCTTTAATTATTTTGGGTTCTACTTACAAGATGGATAAGTGCTGTTCAGTCAAATACAGTGGTTAGTGTTGCTACTTTTATGCAGAAATCTCACAGGAGGTGTGGGTGGATTCTGCATTGTGAGTTTTCCTGATTACTCTGAATGGGAGACGGGGGCTTGCCAGTCACTTAAGTGGTGGGTGTTGTCTCTTAAGTGAGTTGGTGTGGTGTCATATTCCACCTCAGGTTGTAGGGCTGGTTCATGTTGTTACAAAGGTATTTCATTTAACATGTTGGGGGAGGTGAGGTTTAATTTGGAGGAAGGAAAAACTAGTTTTGCTATACTTTTGCCAAAATTTTCATCAGATCCATCCTGATCTGAACAAAAAATTAGTACCGAGACACTCTCCATAGCATAGAAAATCAAGAAATGTCTAAAAACGCTTCTAAAACCTAAACAGAAAGCATATATCATGATAATTCACTCCATTCTTAATTACATTGTTCTACCTTTACCACTAACAGAAATAGCAATGTTTTTGTACCTAATTCTTCTGAATCAAAGGGGTTGTAAGGGATACCTCACTGTATGAAGACTGCAGTGTGCTGCGGGAATAGAGGGGACCTGCAATTCCACGTGACTAAGCAGTAGATCATGTTACTGTGGCTGGCCTATTCCTACCAGAGTCCCTAGTCCTTGTCACTTAGATCCTAGTCATGATCCAGTAGACCCCATGAACCTGCAAAAAATAGATTAAATTTAAGATGTACAGGGTTAAAATTATAAAACGGGAATCTTGAGATGCTGGACCAAGGGTTGCCATCTGGAACAAGTGCTCATGATGTTGGCTGAATTGTGATAGAAAGACCAGCACTGATCTGGTCAGAAATATTATTTTAGCTGATTTGTCCCTGAGTTAGCATTTGCTATGAGGACACCAAGGTGTCTCCATAAAAAATGAAACCAAAAAAAATTACATCTCGCTGGAGCTCACAATCTGTTTCACCTAACAGTTGAAGCAAAGGCATCAGAATGTGAATGGAATAGTTCTAGTAACAGGGGTAGAGGGTGTGGCTAGTCCCTACGCAGAGATGGTTGTTAACTTGGAGATAAATGGAACCAGTCAAGCCGTATGGCTATCCCAAGATAGCATTGCTGTGACCAGAACTGTAAAGGATTCTCTAAAGGAAGATATTTTACACCTTAGTAAATAACCCCCCAACAACTAAAGCGGTGTGCAGTTTGAAAGCTGGTGACGTAAGTTGTGATGTGCCATTTCTAGCCTGAGAGACCACTCATGAAGCAAAAGACTAGATCTGCTGAGCCTGTCTGTGATACGGTTATCTTTCCTGTGAGTATGCATTATCATCAAGAAGTGCTGTGAAGTGATCGCCCATTGGCACACATTTACAGCTTCCCACCAGAGGGGGTAGGATATGGTTCCTCCCTGCATGTTGATGTATTAAACTAGTCTCATGTTGTCCATTTGGGTGAAAATCAGCCCTACAGCCAAGAAGTCCTGACCTTCTGCAATACTAGGAGGACTGCCCTCATCTCCAGGAAATTGATGTGAAGGCAGGCCTGTAACTCTTAACTATGTGCCTTGGACCATTCCCTCCTGATAGTGTGCCCCATACTCTAAGGAGAAGGTGTCTGTTGTCACTATTGTTGATGGAAGGCGCAAAAAAAAGGCCTCCTCTGTGATAACTGTGGGGAGGTCATTCATCAGTTATGCTGTCCCCTGCAAAAATTGGTGATTCAGATGGGTGATGACACTGAGTTTGCTAGCTGCATCTATTGTGCAACCACTGTACAATTCTCATGTAGAACCGAGCTTGGTAAACCATTAGGCTGGAAGATGCCATTAGACCTAGAACTCTTAGAACAAGAGCTCCCACAGGACCTAAGAAGGAACTGGAGCAGTTTCTGAACTGCAGGTTTTAAATATTGGACTCTTTCTGGAGGGAAACATAAGGTGCACAACCTGCTGCTCAGGTGGCAACTGATAAACTGTATGGACAAGAGGCAGCTTCAGCTGGGTCTTCTCACTGACTGAAATTCCCAAGGACAGGCATAGGTGGAGCAAATAATCCCTGGCCTTGACCAATGACTCCCTTGATGTGGCAGTGAGCAGCCAGTCATCCAGATATGGGAAGGCTCTGATTCCAGGCAGCTTCAAGTTTGCTTTTACCATGTCCATGCACTTGTTGAAGATACAGGCGGGCTGTGATAAAACCAAAAGATGGGCTCTGAACTAAAAGTGACTAGCCAAATATGGAGGCATAGAAACCGCCTAGATGCTTCTTCTGTTTTGAAGTGGAGGTAAATATCCTGGAGGCAGATTGATCACATCCAGTCATTTGCCTGTAAGCAAGGCAAAATTGTTCCATTATAACAGTCCTAAAATTTGTATTTTTGATATATTGGTTGAATTCACTTAGGTTCATTATTGGCCTGAGGGCCTTAATTTTCTTCAGAACCAAAAAAAACTTGGAGTAATAACCTGACCCTGACTGGTATGGTGAGACCTCTTTGATGTCTCTCTTTTGAAGAAGAGATGGGATCTTTTTTCTGGCCACCTCTAACTGGTTGAGTGTTGCATCTGTAAGAGGCCATTTGGGAATGGGAGTTGTATGAGAAAGGACTCTGCAGTATGATGTTATCCCTCTGATGTAAGAATCTTGCATGATAGCCATCCACATAGGCAGTTACAGGAATAAATTACCCCTGCCTGGCTGTAGAAGGGAGCAGTTGGGCAGCCATTCATGGACAGTTAACCTGGCTCTCAGAGAAGGGCCCCTAGTATACCTGGTTCTGCAGAACTCCATGACCTCTGGATCTGCTTTCATTAAAATGGCCACCCCTGCCATGTCCACCTCCCCTCAGAGGTGGATTCAGAGGGTTGAAACTGTGACTTTCAAAACCATAGGTATTTGGACCCTTTTGGTTTCTACTGTACAATCATTGCTGGGCCACAAATTTAACATCTAAGGCAAGTAGCATCTTACCATCTTGTTCTAATCTCTGCATTCAACAGCTGCACCAAAGAGGCTCCATCATAAGGGATGTTGGTAAAGAACACTTTATAATTGTCCACAAAATTACAAAGGCAGAGCCAGGCATGACATCGTCATTGTGATGCCTGTGCTGACTGCCCTCACAGCGCCATTGGTCATATTAAGCAATTAACACATGGAGAGATTAGAAATGTTCATAGGTTGATACTAGACTATCTGCCCTAGGGCATTTATAAGCCTAGCCAGAGTGTGTTTGGCTTTCGCCACCCTTTTAGATTAGTTGACTGTGCCTCTGTATAGTAGGTCACAGAAGGTAGCCCTTTTAAGGTTAGTTTACTGTACCTCTGTCAAGCAGGGACACAGAAGAGATCACAGGGGTAAACTTACGATCTCCCATCCACTCGTCAAGATTTAAACATTGTACCCAGGGTACCCTCTAGTTGGTTCTTAGAGTCTGTAGTGAGTGTTTTTTTCAGAGAGACTAGCACCTATTCTGCCAAATCTCTGTAAAATCAATTCATATATGAGGCATAGTTCAGGGTCAAAAGGCAAAGGTGCCTGAAGCATTAGCCCATTTTTCCCATTCTGTCCACTGCCCTTGACTCCCTATTGATGGACAGAGGCTGTATCTTCTGTCAGCTGTTTTTTAGTTGTTGCTGCCGTAATGATGGAATCAGCCAAGGGGCTCTTAGACCAAATCAAGCTGTTGTTAAGGGGGGGGGGGTGGAGAATTTTGTGAAGTTTTCTTGGCACACTTTTGGAATCATCTAGTGACCAGGTCAGTCTGGCAGTCTATCGGAGGCACCACCCAAGAAGTAGATGAGGACAAGCCATATGGCTCATAGGACCCGCTCATCCTGGGAGGGTGAATCTGTGGGCCAACTTCCCCTCTGACACATACGTTCTAAAATTTCACTAAAGTTGAGGTCTTGGCAGTTCATTTGAGGACATCAGTGTAACTCTGGCCCTGAAAAGTATGTGAGGGTTGAGTGTATTCATGGGTGAAGCCAACAACAGTGGACCCTATGTACGAAGAAATAACCAACCTCTCTCTCAAAGTTAACCAGCAGCCAGAATCCAACAAGTAGTACAATAAGAAAGAGCAGGTTAACACCACGATGAGTAAAAACGAACCTTTATTGACCAAAAATGAGCGCTTTCGCGTGCCCACAAACTGCACGCTTCTTCAGATGAATGTAGCATCACAGTAAAAGCATTCTCTATATATACATAAAGATTAATTGCTAAATATATTAATTAATCCAATTAGACAATAATTAATCAATTATGCTGTTTATAATGCTCATTCATTTAAAGCAGTAAAACCAAATATAATTATATATGAAACAAAAATGAAAATGAACATAGTTTTTATGTCATGATATCATTCGTTATGTTTCATTATAATGAATTCATCAGATGATGAGCAATTATCATAAAGATATATTAAGCAACTATGAATCTGTCTATAATTATTCAAACATAACAGACTTTCCATTGTTAATGAAAACCAGCAAAAATGCAACATGTCCAGCTTTTTAAAATGTGTAAATATATATAAACGGACTGGTAACAGTATAATGTGCATAAATTAAAAGCAATAATGGCATTAAAATTTAACAACAATAAGAAAATTAGCAGCAATAAAGAAAAAAAAGCAGCAATGAGAAAAAATAGCAGCAATGAGGAAGAAATAGCAGCAATAAGAAAAAATAGCAGCAATCAAAAATTGACAACAACTAGAGAAATTAGCAGCATTATGAAAGGAAATATATCCTAATTCATAGTGTGAATTTATTATTGAAATAAAAATATGTATATGTGTAAATATCATTTATACAGATAATGAATAAATACCAGTAAATGTCCAGAACAACTAAATATAATATGTAATTAAAATGTAAATTTAAAGGAAATATATGTGTATACATGTAGTAAATATTAAACTAATGACAAAATAATAATGTTAAATTCATAGAGCTATTTTTATTTTTACTAGCCATATAATTTATTTTGTGGTCTATCGAGATGATTATCAATGTAAATAGCCTTTTATAAATAAACTATGATAATATTAGTCATCATGTAAAAAATGTGATGAAGTTAATGTTTAAATGTTTAAATAATTAGAGAGAGGATATAAAATAAAAATAATAAAATATATATATTCATGAATAAATATATTAAAATCCGATAAAAATGTAATAAAACTATATATATATATATATATATATATATATATATATATATATATATATATATATATATTAATTTATAGGAGCATTTATAGTATAAATTGGCCTGAAATGGTTATTAAAAAATATAAACTGTTTAATTAATTCATATCTTATTATAATAAACCAAGAATGGATATGAACATATATATATATAATTTTTTCTAGTGCAAGTATATACACCAATTTATATATCTATTTTCATAAAATTAGTGATATTTGCGCTTTTTCAAAGATGATCTGATACTAATATAACTATTTAGGCCAGGATATTGATGTGCCCGAAATCTAAAAATCCAATCCAGTTCTAAATTTTCCAGATTATTAAAATTATCCCCTCTTCTATTATTACTTAATCTTTTTTGTATCACCCTGAACTTAAAATTATGTGTTGGAAATTTTATAATATGTTTTGAAAGAGCGTTTTTTGTGTCTGCTTTCTTTATAGCATACAGATGCTCCTGTATTCTATCCTTTAGTTTCCTTGTTGTCATTCCAACATAGAATGCAGAACATTTTTCACATGTAGCCAGATATATTACATTATTGTCTTCACAATTGGCAAAACATTTAAATTCAAATATAAATAATAGTTCAGGATGTACAAAATCTTTATCTGTTGTAATCCAATGACAAGAGCTACATTTTCCACATGGGTAAGTCCCCGTGGATGTCTTATGATGTGTCGTATTAATTAACCTCTCTTTACATAATAGCCTTTTTAAATTTTTCATATTTTTATAAGTAAAAGTAGGTCTTTCACCTATTATTCTTTTAATTTCATCATTTGTAGTCAAAATAGACCAATGCTTACTAATAATACTTGTTAAATATTTGTTGTCACTAGTATAGCTAATAATGCATCTAACTTGTTTAGAATCTTGTTTTTCATATTGCCTTCCTTCTGATTTGGATCTATAGAACGCTTTTGTAACTTGTTTCGATCCATTAATAAAGTTCTCTTTTATAGTAGCCACTGTTCTTGGATTATATCCTCTATCTATAAATAAATGTTCTAACTTATCAAATTCATCATTACGTTCCTCTTCATTTTGACATATTTTGTATAGCCTAGTAAATTGTCCTCTTACAATATTATTAAAAATAAATCTGGGATGCATACTTTCATGTTGTAATAATGTATTTTTCCAACATTTTTTCCTATAAAGGGAAGATGTTAATTTTCCTTTTCCATCCTTTTTAATATGTAAGTCTAGGAAATTAATATCAGAATATGAATGTTCAACTGAGAACCTTAAAAAATCAGTTGTTTTTTCTAAATCATTAATAAAAGTTCTTAATTCACTTGGACTTCCATCCCATATTAAAAGTATGTCATCTACAAATCTATAGTATGCAATCACCTTACAATAATCAGAATGTGTAAAGAGATTAGTAATTTCCCATTTATAGACTGCCAAATTCGCAAGCTGTTTTTTAGTTGTTGCTGCCATAATGATGGAATCAGCCAAGGGGCTCTTAGACCAAATCAAGCTGTTGTTAAGGGGGGAGTGGAGAATTTTGTGAAGTTTTCTTGGCACACTTTTGGAATCATCTAGTGACCAAGTCAGTCTGGCAGTCTATCGGAGGCACCACCCAAGAAGTAGATGAGGACAAGCCATATGGCTCATAGGACCCGCTCATCCTGGGAGGGTGAATCTGTGGGCCAACTTCCCCTCTGACACATACGTTCTAAAATTTCACTAAAGTTGAGGTCTTGGCAGTTCATTTGAGGACATCAGTGTAACTCTGGCCCTGAAAAGTATGTGAGGGTTGAGTGTATTCATGGGTGAAGCCAACAACAGTGGACCCTATGTAGCTGGTGTAGGGGAGAGAGAATGATCCTACTCATAACCTCGAATGCCAAACTCACATGAACCTGATTTGAGGAACAGCAATCAATCATTGACACTGCTCCCTCCCTCAGAAGAGACAGGCTGCCTTGATGAGGACCTCCCTGGAACAGAGCAGATGGACCTAAGAAGAGGATCAGTATCATTGCCTTGAAAGACGGTGAGTCTGACAGTGAAGAGCACAGTATATGATGTGCCTGAAGATGGTGTTGAAGTTAACATTGTAATGCTGGTCCTGACAGCTGCTTGAATGAGGACTCAGAGACAAGTGAATTGGATCAGAAACCTTCAGAGAAGAAGTTAGGGGTGCAGCCCATTCAACCGTCAGAGTGGAGAGGGATGGAAAAACACACATATTGATCTGTGTTTTGATGAAAGCCTTCATCATACAGTCCAACTGTTACATCTGAGGCACTTCTAAAAGACCTGAATGAAGCTTGAGATGGGAGCTGTGAAAGGAATTTACAAAGTTCCCTCACTGGAGAAGTACCTCACACCGTGTGTCTAGGAGACTTGCCCTTGATGATTGACTCTTCATATAGTGGGGTTGGTGTCACAGATATAGGTGAACCCGAAGAACCAGTTGGCTCTAACTTTATAATTTTTGAGGTCCAGCAGCCAGGGCCTCATCCAAATATCTCTTCTTTGGATCCTGATCCTTATGGCCATCTTTGCCTTTTTTGGTGCTTGTCTGCCTCTGGTTCACGTGTCAGCAAGCCCTCAGTTACCTTCTTGTTTCTCTATTCAACAAGGTGTTTTGTCTGAAGACCTTAAAGTTTGAGCAGTCAATAGTGAGGTGTTTGACACTTTGACAAATGACACACTGATCCTGCAAATGCTGAGGTAGAATTTTGTGTCCACACTGGGTACACCTTTTGAAACTTGAATGTCGATATACCATAGCAATAATTTGCACAATATTGAGACCTGAATGTTGATTGCTGACATGAGCAAATGTACAGTACATTGAGACACACAATAAGTACATCACATGACAGGCAAGAAACAATTTAATGCTGTATAACAGTGAAAGACAACCTGTGCATTTGAGATCAACAATCCCCAAGGTGTGGGAAAGTACAGTTGTGTAAGTTAACTTACCATAACAGTAGATGTATGAATAATCACTACTGCACTTGCTTAAATTGTATGGGTTATATCCTGCATAGAATACAACAGCCAGATGAGCTTCCAAAGATCCAGGCACCTTAGATGCACCAAAACCATTAGTCAGCTCAGGCTGAGTAAAAAGACAGAATTGGGCACCAAGCCCTTCAGAGCCTGTCATACCAAATGAGAGAAGGAGGCTAAGTCCTGAAAAGAAATTGCAAGAAACAGAAAAAATATATGTCCACACCATGGTATGAAAAGCACACCAAAGGGGAAAATGGGGGGATGGTGAGAGCGGCTACAGCAGCAGTTGATTATTTGAGATTATTTGAGCATCTACTGTTATCATAAGTTTACTTACACAACTGTACTGTGTTCTTCATATGGATCACTGCTACAGTAGCCTAGGCTATAAGGGTAGATTACCATAACTTTGAATGATTGGGGGGGGGGTGGAAGGGGAGCTGGCCAGGAATCCCTGGAGAATGGTCTTAGTAAAGCCAGTCCTAGACCCAAAGAAGAAATTTAGTTTATAGTGTTTTGAAAAAGTATGCACACAGGACCATGTTGATGCTTCTAGGATACTTCAAGTCCATCCCTTTTCAAAGAGCCATAGATGAAGCCAAGGTCCTGGTACAATGAGCCTTCAACCTGCCTGGAATATTATTGTTGTGGTGGGAATAATATAAGGTAATAGCCTGAGATAACCATTTAGAAATAGTCTTCTTTGACATAGGTTGCCCCTTCTTCTTACCTTCACAAGAAATGAACACATGATCAGAAGTTCTGAAAGTTTTTGTTCTGTCAAGATAGTACCTGAGCTGTTGGCTCCAACACACTCTCCAGCTCTGGCTTTGCAACTGTCAGAGCCGATAGTTGTCCCTGGCAAACAACAAAAGACTCTATTGAGCAGGGCCATGTCAGAGATGGAGTTGTCTTGAATTCTGTCTTGACCTCCTTCAGCCTCTTCATTCCATTATTTCAGGTCTTACAGAAGTACACATGAAGCAGATCTGGATTGCATTATGAGGGCCTTTCTCAAGAAGAAGAATATAGATTGGAGTCCTTCCATACCCTTCGGTATTAAGGGTGGCTAGGGCTGGTCCAGTATCCCCTATATTAGCTCCTTCCCCAGTGCATCTTTCTGCACCACTGGTTATGAAACAGATTTTGAATCCAACATCTGTTCCTTCAGCACCAACCACAGTTCCTGGATTGGCTCTCAAGGGATCCAGTCTGGTGCACTGGACTTTGAGACTGAGGTGAGTCTATCTAGGGACAGATGACTCCACTCCATATCTTTTATGCCTTTGTAGACATTGTCCTGCACAGCACCGTTGTCATTGTTGGAGACCATGGCTTTTGAGTCTACGATACTGATCCTATTCTCAAAGCCTTCCAGCTTTTCTGCTTCCAGGATACTGTCCTTGATACTTGTCCATTTCTCCCTAATGTGGAGTATATGTGGTTACTGTGGTGGATTCCTCAGATCTGGCTGTTTGTACAGAGTTTGAGGCTAGGAAGAGGATTATTTCATCATCATAGAAATTAGACATTCAGACTTCTTTGCTGTTGACTCCACCCTGTAACTCCCTTTCTTTCACATCTCAGCCCAAGTATGTATCAATGGGTCAGAGCAGAGGATAAGACCTCATCAGCTGGAAGAGTCCTCTGAGGAGTTGGCCCATACCCCAGATGTTTCAAGAAAAAAGACATATAAGAGGGTGCACATTGATTTCCACTGCAGGAAGCACATTGATTTCCACTGCAATCAGTCACTGAGTCAGAGGATTGAGGGGTCCCCCAGTCCCTTCTATAAGGTGAAACTTTTAGCAAGATCCTGGAGCAGCTTTTGCAGCAGGGGATCCTGGCCCACAGACCATCCCTCAGGATAAAGAGGTTCTGTTTGAGATATACAGGTCAGCACCTGTTCCCTCTAACATACAGACTAATTGATCTGAACATTGGGAAATTATGGCAGGAGCACAATGTGTGAATTTGGGCTCTCAGAGGCTGGATAACATTCTTAGGCCCTTCTAAAGACAGTGTTAGAAGAAGGGTACATTAGTTGATTTCATTATTGTGGCAGCAGCTAGTAAAAGAGAGCTGAGGACACAGCTTCTGTCCATCCACCCAATAAGGAATCCTGGGGTTTAGACAGGTTAGGGAAGAGGGTGTATGCTTCAGGAAATTTTGCACATATGGCCTTGATTTACTCCAGTCACATGAATTGTTTTGAGAGGGATTTGGCACATTAAGTATCTGCCAGTCTGAGAAGCCCCCCCCCCCCCCCGCATTAGACTCTAGGAAGCAGTTGGAAACTTCTTTTAGCATGATGAGAAACATTACAAACCTCTTCATGCAGTTCTTGCACAATGCAGCCAGGAGCTGATGCTGCTAAAAGATGTCAGGCCTGGCTGTGCCTGTGCAACTTGCTACTTTAAGCTTCCTTTGCTAATGACCATGCGATAGATCATTTATTGCTCATCCTTAAAAGACAGGTTAAAGAAGTCTGAACAAGATGGCAAAATGCTTTCTGCCATTGGAATTAAGTGTGGGACACAACAAAGATCATACAGCAGGAACCAAAAAGATCACAAATCACTTTTGTTTACAAAATAAAAGCTTCATTCATTCTAGTTGACTTCTTGCAGGTGTGGCAAAGAGAGAAGCAGAGCCCTCTCAATGGATACCAGCCAAGAGGCTGAGGGGTTCCATAGAATCAGGGGTATTGTGGGCCCTTTTGTAAAAGACAACTCCACAGTCACTGAAGGGCTACCGGACTGCTCCCCTCTTTAGGCATTTGAGGGTTGTTAGTCCTTTTACATTCCTACATAGATGGCAATTACATAGGATGGAATCACTTTATAAGCTCGAAAATCTGAAATCTCAAGCCCATAAAGTAGAAAATCCAAATATCCGACTGCGAAATTCAAACTCACAACACTTTCAAACAACACTACAACCACACGCACACAACTAAATAAGCACACACACCTACCCTTATGATATGCAGGGGGCAAGCCCTCCTTTATCCCCTTAAATATTCTAACTCCAAGGTCACACTACATACATACACACACACACAAAACACCACAACACAAACTACATTCCTCTCGCACACACACATCACAGTAACAACAAACAGCAAATGAAATCTAGCATTCCACAAGTAAACGCTGTCACTCCGTGAAGAATAGGTTAAGTAAATATAACAGAAATCACGAGTGCAGCGAAAGTAAGGTTAAAACAGCATAGTTTAATTTCCAGTGGGTGTACTCAAACGGATCAGCGCTTTCACAATAAATGCTTCTTCAGATCCTTCTAGTGAACCCAGAAGTCCGCTCTTTATATAATAGATCCAATTAACCAATTAGTAACTGCTCATCTATATTGAAACATAAAACAAGTAAATATATATGTATGTATGAAACTCAAGTATCAGACATATATATAAAAAAACCTGAATTAAATTAAATAAAAAATACTAGACACATCAATGAACATCTATAAAATGTGCTATATATGTTAAAATCATCAAAGACATCAAAATTCATTGTAAACAATGTATATATGAAACTCAAGCAGCAGACATGTATATAAAAACCTAAATTAAATTAAATGAAAAATACTAGACACATCAACAAACATCTATGAAATGTGCTGTATATGTTAAAATCATCAAAGACATCAAAATTCATTATGAATAATTAAGAGAATGTATGTGTAAAAATTTTTATATATAAAAATCAGTATAATACATATCTGTCACATATGTTATTGACTAAATATCTAAAAATTACATTCCAACTAAGCAGTGTAAATATATAAAAAATGTCCAAACTATTTGATGTTCCTGCGCTGTTTTAACTTAGGTTTGATTGACGCTCTATCATTCAAACCGTGACCCCTGTCTGCCTTTAGAGTAATAATCCAGTCAGTCTCCTTGGCTTCTGTGAAATTCATAATGTCACCACCCCTCTTATTAGCAGTGATATTCTCCAACACCCGAAACAGAAAAGTATGATCCCCATCATTGGAAACAACATGCCTAGCAAGGTCATTATGAGGGCTACCTTTCCTCATGTGGTAAATGTGTTCCCTCATTCTGTCCCGCAGTGGACGATTGATGAACACGTCACCTTTTCCACCAGGATAGATGCCGATTGTATGACATGCAATGTGGTGTACCTAGCCACTTGTCAGGCCTGTCCTTGCTTCTATGTTGGTAAAACCAATCGTCCACTGCTTGAGTTTCATATATACATTGTTTACAATGAATTTTGATGTCTTTGATGATTTTAACATATATAGCACATTTTATAGATGTTCATTGATGTGTCTAGTATTTTTTATTTAATTTAATTCATGTTTTTTATATATATGTCTGATAGTTGAGTTTCATACATACATATATATTTACTTGTTTTATGTTTCAATAAAGATGAGCAGTTACTGATTGGTTAATTGGATCTGTTATATAAAGAGCGGACTTCTGGGTTCACTAGAAGGATCTGAAGAAGCATTTATTGTGAAAGCGCTCATCCGTTTGTGTACACCCACTGGAAATTAAACTATGCTGTTTTAACCTTACTTTCGCTGCACTCGTGCTTTCTGTTATATTTACAGTAACAACAAACACTAACACACACTACATACCCTACCCAACAAACTTAAACATAAACACTTGCCTGAATCCACAAACACACCACAACACCAGAATTGCTAATTCAAAATCTCTCGCATTCGAGATTTTGAATTTCGCACTTCTGGGGTTGCGATCTTCTGATCTTTCCACGTTACGAACTCAAGATACTGAAATTTGAGATTTCAGTATTTCGAGCTTATAAAGTGTTCCCCATAAGACATATGAGTAAGAGGGATGCTATCCAGAGGCTATACAATTCCCTTTTCCCAACCTCCCCCAAAATTAAGACAGCTCCTTGATGTAATGCCACATCAGCTTGAGATGGCTGAAAGAAAGATTCACTCTTTACTTCAAAAAAAGCCCCATCTAGAAAGTTCCATTAGATCAGACCAGGTCAGTGTTTTACTCGAGGTTCTTTTTGGTTCCAAAAAACAAGGACATCAGGCCCATTTTGGACTGCAGTCGTCTAAACAATTACATGAAAAAGACACAGTTTAGGATGGTCACAGTGTATTCAGTTTTACATTGCCTTTGGATAAGTGACTGGATGTACTCAGTAGACATCCGGGATATTTATCTTCATATCAAAATAGCAAACGCATCTTTGAAATATTGTTTCTGTCTTGGAGCCAGTCATCTCCAGTTCAGAGACCTGTCCTTCTGTCTCACCATGGCCCCACAGGTGTTCACTAAGGGAATGGTGGTCATAGCTGCCCACCTGTGACTCCAAGGGATTCAGGACAGTTCCTGTTTAGATGACCAGCTCCTAGCTGCCTCAACAAAAGAATCATTAGTCAAAGCCAGGGACTACTTGCTGAAATTTTGTCTGTCCTTGGGGATATTAGTAAATCACCAGAAATAAATTCTTCAGCCAATTCAAACTATTCACTTCCTCAGATGTCATCTAGACCCAAATATATCCTTGGTGTGTCTACCATCAGATGGCATATTGATGCTAAGAAATGCCATCCAGAGTTTTCTCCTCTACATCTCTCCTACAGCTGCCCTAGTCTAATTGCTTTTTCTATTCTAATGGTACAGTTTGCTTACTTTCACAAGAGGATATTGTGGTGGCTACTAAAGGGATCACAGTTTTATGCTGGAAGTTTTAAAGATACTTCTTAGCCTCTTTCAACTCCATTAATCATAACCAACCTTTGCAAGCAACATTTATGATCATAGCTAGATTCAGCTACATCTGCCAGCAGCAGTAGTGACCACAGAATCAAAAAGAAACGAGTAAAATCCTGACCCATTCTGACCTGTTGGGACCACCTAGATGGGTCTGTTTTGAAGTAGAGTGTATCTGTATTTAAGCCACCTCTAGCTGATGGGGTGGTGCATCTGGGAGCAGCTGCCCAAGGGTTATGGAGTCCAGAAGAGGCCAGTCTTCTCATCAGTAACTTAGAAATGCAGACAGTTCTCACTGACTTGCAGAAACTACAAGACTGCCTTCTTGCAGGGCTGATTTCCATCCAAATTGACAATATGACAATTGCTTGATTCATTAACAAGCATGGGAGAGTCAGATCTTGCCCCTTATGCTAGGAAGCAATGAGGGCTTGGCAGTGGGCGATAGTTTTGCATTGCTTTCTAGTTGCAATGCACATTCCCAGAACTCTCACTTGCCTTGCAAACAGGAAAGACAGATACCCAATGCCTCATGAGTGGTCTCTTCAATTCATTAGTAACAGAATGGATTTTTAGTCACTGGGGCCATGCTTTTTGCAACCTATTTGCCTTCCCATCCAGCACCAAATGCAGCAAGTTCTTTGCAATAATCTCTCTGGAGAGACAGTCCACAAGAGATGCTGTGGTTGAGCAATGGCCTCCCAAGCTACTGTATACTTATCCTTCTTGCCCCTAATTCCCAGGTTTCTGCAAAAGGTGATCAGATGAAAAGCTCCAGTGATTCTCATTACTCCCTATTGGAAAATAAAAATGTGGTTTCCCCTTTTAAAGCTTCACATCAGGTAACATCCCCTGGCTGTTTGATGCCAAATGGGATCTTCTTTCCCAATCATCTGGTCAGTCCTACATGAATCTCCACAACCTAAAATTAACTCCTTATTTTCTCCACTATCAATGATGGGCAATAACCCATCTTTTTTGCTGGATGTAGTTAGAATTTTATAGGACTCTCAAAAGGAATCCTCTCGCAAATTGTATTCCAGAAAGTGAAAACTTTTTTCATCTGGCATCTTCTAAGGATAAAAAAAACAATAAAACAATGAAAAACTGTGCCAATAAGAAAGAAAGAAACGGTTCAAACAGTTATAGTTAAGCACTTTCGTCAGGTTTAATACCAGACTTCATCGGAACAAGTTTAATTAGCAGTTCATACATATTCAAACATATCATTAACCACGCTTGAACACATCACAACCATTTATGAATATTAATAAATCTATCAAAAACCTTTTAAAGAACTAATTACTACATAATTTATATTGCATAAAATATATAGGCTCTATATCACGTAGTTGAAGTCTTATAACTTCAAACACGTAATGTTCGAACATTATGTTCGAAGTTGCAAAACTTTGACTATGGATAAAAAAAAAAATGGAAAACAAAATAAACTGTTTTAAGCAAGGGGGCACGCCTGCACCCCCAACACCCCCCGCTACTTAAATATACCAACTACTAGATCGCATCCCATTGAACAAAATAGAAACCAAAGCTTATGGAGATTTCCATTCAAACTCAAACTTTTACGAATTCAAACTTATGGTCTCGACCATATGAGGTTCAAACTTGTAAAAGTTCGGCTACGTGATAGGAACCCAAATATATATATATATACAAGCATACACAATTACAAACATGTTGAAAATAAAACATCCTTAAAACTTAAATAAAACTCCTAATTTTGCAGCCCTCAATTTCAACACTGAGAAATACTAATGTCATTTAAACCAGGGGATCTGCCTGCATCCAGTTTTATTTGCCAAAACATCTTCTAAGGATACTGATCTCTGCCCCTATTACAGATATTTTGCTGTTCTTGGCTAACATATTCAACCATGTTCAACTTTAGTTATAGTTTTTTCTACAATTAATGTGCAATTAACAACAATTTCCAACTGTTATGTTGAAACAAATCCTGCTCCCTGTTTTTTCATAAACACTGCAATGCCTGTCTCAAATGTGGGTTTCATCTCCGTAAGTTCATAGGTAAGTATGGGCCATTTAAACCTAGCCAATTACTCTTTTCTTGCTCAAAATAACCTATCCCATTTTGTTAGAGACTGACCTTACACATCTCATAGGTGTGTACTAGGCTAATGGCCCTGGAGCCTTTACAAGCCTAGCCCAAAAAATTGCCCAGGCACCATGCCACCCAATGTTAGTTTACAGTGGCCCTATCCAATAGGGCAACTGGAGTGACCCCTGGAGTGAACTTTCTGCTACCCATCCACTCGTCAAGATTTCTCTTGAAGAGGCCAGTGAGGTGCTCTGCTTGACATGAATGTGAAAATTATTCCAGAGTATGGACAGTCTTTGAGAGGGGAGCTTGTCCCTCCAGCATGTTCTGTTAATTATAGTAATGAGGTTGTGATCTCTGGCGCGTGTAGCACAGGGGGATTGGGACTTCTTTAGGTGTAGCATTTCAAGTTGTGTGGTCGATAATTATATATTACCCCTAATGAGAATAACTTGGATCATACTATAGATAATGTGAGTGGACTCATGTATGGGATAAAGCATTTAATAGCTGCATTTGTCCATTAGTAGTACAGGTGGCAGTCCTGGGGTAAATTTTGTGTTTCCCATCCATAGACCTAAGCTGCAATTACATTTGGATATGGATGAACTTTGTTTTATGTGGATGGAGAGTCTATTCCATAGCAGAGGTATCCTCTGCAAAATATACCTGTCCCTCCAAACCATACTGTTGATGTTACAGAAGAGATTTAGATTCTTAGGACAATTATTTCTGATGCCATTTGACCTGCTGATGTGCAGTAAATCAATCAATAATGGGTCAGAGGATGCCTTGTATGCCAGACACAGGTCACCTCTTAGCACTCAATTATACCGAGTAGAGTGGCAAGACTTTGTCTCGGTTCATGTAGGACATGTTGTTTAGGCCTTGTATCCTTTTAGTAAGGTATCTCTGTGGGTGCTCTAGTTGTTGCATGCATCTGGATAGGGTTCCCCCACATTTGACTGAAGGTATGTTTGTTCAACAAACACAGGGGGTCTGATTTTATGTCAGTGGTGAAGATGGCTGAGCAGTGGATATGTCAAAGGTGTGGTTGTCCGAATGGCAGATATGTTAACCGTATGGAATGTGTATACAGGTAAGTAGGGTTGTGGAGGGTGAGATTGTGTGTGTGTGTGTGTGTGTGTGTGTGTGTGTGTGTGTGTGTGTGTGTGTGTGTGTGTGTGTGTGTGAGAATGAATGAAAGTTAGGATCGGGGTGACGGAAGGATGGGTGTTGTGTGTGTGAGATTGTGTATTTAAGGGTAATGGTTAATTTAAGGGATAGATGTAATGTTGCTTGTGTGCCTGAGTCTTTCTTGTGTAGTGATAGTATTACAGGAAGGTTTTAATGACCTTAAGGTATAGGGGTAAAGTTGGGGGGCGTGGCAGCATTAGGGTTAGGGTTAGCACCCATTACTAAAGTAATACCATCTGCCACTATTCAGACACATTAAAGGCTAGTGTTATGAGGGGATTTAGTTTTAATATTGGTAGAGGAAATAGTTTTTCTTTTGCCGTATTATTGCTTTCGTTTATTTTATTTTATTTATTTATTTATTTGCAGTTGGTTAAACAGGATAGTCCATTGGGCCAATAACAACCAGTTTTCAATGGAGTCCTGGGGAGAAAAGCTCCAAAACAAAGGTTACAAAAAGATTACAGCAGTTTACAATTTCAATTATTTGTAGGTTAAAGACAAAGCTTCAAAACATCGGTGGCAAAAAGATTACAGCAGTTTACAATTTCAGTCATTTGTGGGTTCAAGACAAAACAAAGATTAAGCAGTTACAATGCAATTTTTAGGTTTCATTTTGTAGAAAACCAAGATTTAAGCAGGTGCAATAAGAATTTTTAGGTTACATTTTGTAGAAAAACAAAGCATTGCTGTAGTAAATATATAGTTTCTTGAGTGGAATAGTAGGATTAGAGAATTAGAAGAGGTTATTTACAGTTGGCTTATTATTTGGTGTCTGGTAATATATGATGTAGTTGCCTGTAGGAAGTGGAGAATAGGCTATGAGGGATGGGAGCAGGAGCATTTCCATGAGGATTTTAGATGTGAGTGCAGTGATTTTTTAAAAGCAGGGAGGTTGGTGGTGATACGGATGGGGGGAGGGAGCTCCATAGGCGTGCCAGGGCAAAGGACAGGAGTTTTTGTCCTGGAGAGTGAAGCGGTTTGTACAGCTCTATTAGGTTTTGGTTGTTAGATCTTAGGAGTCTTTGTGGCAGGTGCATTTTAAAGGTAGAGCTGAGGGATGGACAGAGGGAGGGATGAAAAATGAGTTTGTGAGCAAAAGTGAGCTGAGTATAGGAGAGATAGTTGGGAAGCTCTAGCCAGTTAAGTTTGTGGAGAGATGCACAGTGATGGGTAGATGATTTGTGGCTAGTGGCAAATTTGGAAATATTATTATAACAAGAGGATAGTTTTGTTTTGAGAGATGATTGTAGGTTTGTTAGGAGAGGGGCACCCTAAAGGAGGGAAGGGATGAGAAATGTTTTTTTTTTCATTATTGTGTATGATCAAACATATTTTGCCTGTGTTTTGTATTCAGCATTAGAACAGTTCAGTCATGCACGATACACCCCTGGATATATACATGCCAAAGGGGACATTGTATTCAACGACTGGCCTAATGAGGGCTTAGTAAAGGGGAACAATGACATCCATAGATCTAGACACAATCCTTTTGTTTATAAGCTGTTCAATATAGAGGATCTCTCTTATAACAATAGACCAATGTTGGCCAAAAGTTAGGTCACTGTCCACATAAGTTCCTAAATCTTGAACAACTGGTTTAAGTCTTTGGGGTGTATTGCCAATGTGGTAGTTCCCAGGGGTAGATGACTTCCCAAATGATACAATAATGCATTTTTGGCATTTAGTTCTAGTCCATGATTTTGGCACCAGTTATTTATTTGAGACAAACCTTCCTTTTTGATGGATAAATCATTTGTGAATTCAATGACTGCAGCCAGAGCCCTTTGGTATTGTCTTTTACTTCAGAAAAGTAGATGCCAAACAGTACCAGCACAGAACCCTGGGGGATTCCTCTGCTGATATGTCTTTTTGTGGTGGTAACTTTTCCTATTTTGATTATCTCCAGCCCCCAGTTAGGGAACCAGTGCAACAATGGGATCTCAGTTTTGTGTTGGAAACTTTAAAGATACTGCTATGTGAGCCAGCATTATCCATGTCATCAAAGTTTCTCTCGTCGAAAACCTTTAAAGATAACCTCTTTCTGAGTCAGCATCATTCACATCGTCAGTTTCTCTCATGGCAAACATTGTTTCTTGTGGCTATTGCTTTGGTTAGAAAGGAATGTATCTTCATATTTCTTTTGGCTGTTCCCCTTAGGGGTCGCCACAGTGGATCATCTGTTTCCATTTCTTCCTGTCCTCTGCATCTTGCTCTGTCACACCAACCACCTGCATGTCCTCGCTCACCACACCCATAAACCTTATCTTAGGCCTTCCTCTTTTCCCCTTATCTGGCGGCTCCATCCTTAGCATCTTTTTCCCAATATACCCAGCATCCCTCCTCAGCATGTCCAAACCAATGCAATCTTGCCTCTCTGGCTTTGTCTCCAAACCATCCAACCTGAGCTGACCGTCTAACATACTCGTTCTTAATCTTGTCCATCCATGTCACACCCAGTGCAAATCTGAACATCTTTAACTCTGCCATGCCCAGCTCTGACTCCTGCCTTTTTGTTCAGTGCTGCCATCTCCAACCCATGTAACATTGCTGGTCTCACTACCCTCTTGTAGACCTTCCCTTTCACTCTGACTGGTACCTCCTCTGTCACAAGTCACTCCTGACTTTTCTCCACCCACTCCATCCGGTCTGTGCTCTCTTCTTCACCTCTCTTTCACACTCACCATTACTCTGAGCTGTTGATCCCAAGTATTTAAACACATCCACCTTCACCAGCTCTACTCCCTGCATCCTTTCCATTCCTCTATCCTCCCTCTCATTCACACACATATATTCTGTCTTAGTCCTGCTGACCTTCATTCCTCTTCTCTCTAAAGCATATCTCCACCTCTCCAGGGTCTCCTCAACTTGGTCACTACTCACTACAAATCACAATATCATCCGCAAACATCATAGTCCACAAGGCCTCCTGCCTGATTTCGTCTGTCAACCTATCCATCACCATTGCAAATAAGAAAGGGCTCATAGCTGATCCTTGATGTAATCCCACCTCCACCTTAAACATAGTTACCCCCACCGCAGACCTCACCACTGTCACACTACTCTCGTACATATCCTGTACCACTCTTACAGGAATGTATCTTAATTGCAAACTGTAACTTCTTCAGTCCTTTGTTTTTTCACAGGGACATTGCCCCTTTGTACTAATCCCTACTCCCTTCCCACAGTGGCTTCCAAATCAAGCATGAAACAATCAATTCACTTACTAGTCAAAGTTACAAATCATTCTAATAAAAGTGAGTATATACTGTGTACTCTTGTTGTGCATAAGCAACTTGGATCTTAGCTTCAAAGAACCAAATCTTTCAAGAAAGACTAACAGCTCTTTGTCTTTCTTGCTGTCAACAAGCTGGGCTCACAAGTGTTCAAAGTCACCCTGTCTAAGTGGCTTTCTGATTGCATTTCTAATGTTTGCTCAGTTCTCAGTCACTCTACCATGCAAGCCAGTCATTCCACCAGATCTTTTGCTACTCCAACAGCCTTCTTTAGAAATTCTTCTGTTAAGGAGATTTGTGATGTGGCAACTTGGTCTGCATTGCACACCTTTGAAAACCACCATAAATTAGATGTTATATTGATGTCTAGATGCTATATTGATATCTAGGGCTTCCTTTGGAGCCACTATCCTCAAGGGCCTCCTTTCATGATGCCACACAGGTATTTTGTAGCTTGGGCTTCTGACACATAAGTTAAATCAGACAGAGTGAATGGGAAATGTTATGTACTTACCATAACATATGATCCTTTCATCCACATCCATCCAGTACAACAAACCTCCCTCAATTCTTCCTTCCAGTTTGTCACCATGTAAGGTCTTAAGGATGTTTCTCCTTTGTCATACTCTGTCTTGAATACTTTTTGACTCTTTGGCGCCAGACTTGATCACAAGTATCTCCACACTCTAGGGCTTGATGTGGAAATAATTCTTCATGGGCTCAAGCCTGAAGCACTAGTTTTGTCGAGTCAAATCTGGCAAATGGCTCAAGAACCTGTAAGTCATATTGGAGGGACATAAATGAAAGGATCAAGTGTTATAATTACGTAACTACTGTTTATGCTATACTGGCCTGTGTCCCCTGGGAATGAAAAGAGTATTTTTTGTCTCCTGCCAGCTCAAGAGATTATTTCAGCTACTCTTTCATAGCCCAAATTATTTTGAAAGAAGCTGCTGATAGAGTGATTGATTCTTCTAAGGCATCTGTGGCAGCAAAGTTAATGATTATTTTGGCCTGTTTAATCTGGGCTTTGGATTTAGAATTTCAAGTTGCGAGAAAGAACACTCTCCATCTGGATGTTTCCTTGAGCCCTGAAGTGTCTCAACATGCCAGTCTCTAAAGTTGCCCCAGATTGCAGTTGTACTGGGGCCATCCAAAAGCCAGACATTAGTCCTTCAGATGTCTGTTGACAGACTCATAAGTGTAATTTGAGAAAGGGCACCCAATCTTTGCCCCCTCATAAAAGTTCTTGAAAAAATAATATGTCACCACATTCTAAAATGCATCTTATAATATGACTTTCTTAACAGGCAACATAGATTGAAATCCAACTACAGTACCTTTACAGCCATCTACTCACTCACTGACCGCATATTTTGTTAAATGGAGTAAGGCAAACTTACTGGGGCCATATTCCTTGACCTTAGAAAAGCCTTTGGTACTGTTGATTGCACTCCCTTTCTTCACAGACTTAGACACAGGCTTCTCATCTGAAGTCATCTGATGGTTTTAAAGCTACATCTCCAACAGAACCGTCACTATTTTAGGGCTTATTAACACCTACATCTACAGGTCAACCAATAAAGGAGTATCCGTTATAAGTCCACTCCTCTTTTCTCTCTTCATAAATTATTTTCCCTGTGACCTCCTCCACATTAATTGTATTTTATATTCAGATGATATTGTCCAATTGCAATCCATCCCTTCTCAAGTATTAACTTCAGAATGACTTCACTATTATCCGAAACTGGGCAGTTTTTCCATCTCTCTCAACTTTCTGATTTAAAAGCCCACATGTGCACTTGTTTCCCCCTTTCCTGTAACTAGTCTAGTCCAGATACAGATTTGCTGTATCCAGGACTGTTTGTAAGCTCCTGAGCACCACCCCCCCCCCAAACCTTTCTGCGTTGGAGGGAAGCCTGCTAGCTTATCAGTGGGAGTGGTAAGCACTAGGTAACCTATCTACCACATAAGGAGTGGTTTCTGGCCCAGAAATTGTAGTTATTGGCCGTTTTTCCATCTCTCTCAACTTTCTGATTGAAAAGCCCACATTTGCACTTGTTTCTTTCCTGTAACTAGTCTACTCCAGATACAGATTCTTAGTTTTATCACTTGTTCAGAACTTGTTGTAAGCAGTAAATAAGCTACAAATTACTACAGCAGTCAACCTTCCTCATTACCTAGAGGAAAACATTATTTGTGCTTACTTACCTCACTTGCTTGGAGAAAAACAGCTCTCATACTCACTTTCCTCACTTGTCTAGAGGAAAATAGTTTTTTATTCAGGCATGTCCAAGGGTCATCTCCCAGTGTTCTCTCCTATCTGATGAATATGGGCATCTTGGGGCAATGTATCAATTACCTCATATACAAAGACAACCCTCTCCTCCTACCACCCAACACTACAACCTGTGAGAGATGCACTTATGTAGCCAAACTGGAGGTAAAGCTCTCTCCAACCTAGACTGAACTTGACAGTCAAGAGGAGAAGGTAAACACTTGCACCACACCACACTCATCACATAGTCCCACTAAATGTACACCACCAAAATCCACACATAGAAACACAAAAACATTCATGGAGGCTCTCTAATAATCTGCTCAAGCAACAGAGACCTCCAAAGCAGAAATGCATGTAGCCTCCACCCCCAGCACAACCCAAATGACACACAGCCCACAGACTCAGTGTGCCACTCAACCACAGCCCATAAGGCAAAACAAAGTACCCAACACACTAGTCATAGGTGACTATAGTCAGGCACACTGATGTCCCACTCACCAGGCTAAACAAGGAGAAAGTTACTGTCAGCTGCCTGTCGGGAGCCAGTATCTGCCACATAACCCATGTACTCAGGTCACTCCACAACAAGTACAAATATGACTCTGAAATTGTCCATGTTGGTGTGAACAACCTGAGATGTACCTCCCTGGACTACATGAAAATAGACATGGAAGAGCTCTCCGATCTTGTAGCCCAGGCAGGTATGACCCTAGCCCTGAGTAGTATCCTGCCATCGCCCAGAATGATACCGCAGTACAAGGACAAAATGATTGACTTCAACAATTGGCTAAGCTTCTGGTGTTGTTCTAAGGGAATCCAGTATCTGTCTGCCTGGGATGACATGGTCGACAGACCACAATGCTTTGCCAGAGAAGGCCTGCACCTGTCACCCCTGGGGTTCTGATTACTGGCTAAGGCTCTTGCCGCCCCTATAATGCCTTTTTAGGCAAGGTTCAAATGACAAATTCACCACCGTGACAGGAACAGGCAAGCAAAAACTGAGGATAATGCTACTCAATGCTAGAAGTTTAAATCTCAAAATGCACTCACTCGAGACACTCCTTAAAATGGAGAACATCAATATCTGTGCAGTGACTGAGACCTGGTTCAAGGCTCCAGAGAGCACCCCTGCATTACCAGGCTATAACTAATAGCACACTTGTTGGCCATCTAACCTGGACCGGAACACCAAAGGTGGAGGTGTTTCCATATTCATTAAGGATATCCACACCTCCAGGCTAGTAGCTCAGCATAATGCATCTGAGGATATCCAAGTGCAACTAACTCTGGGCAAAACTGCAATCCAAATTGTAGCTTGCTACAGATCCCCCACCATGCCCCAGGATTCCCACTCCTCTTTTCTTGATATACTGGAAAGTATTAGGGTTCAACCATACACCCTAATAATGGACGATTTCAACTACCCCACCATTAACTGGGAAAACTACTCATATACCAACTCCTTCGCTCAACTCTTTCTGGAATTCATAAATTCCAATGCCCTGGATCAACTTATCCACAACCCCACCAGGGACAACAGTATCCTAGACTTAGTCATTACTAACATGAGTGACCGATGTTCCACACTTGAAGTCAACTCCTTGTTGGTCAGATCTGACCATAAGCTAATCACCCTAGATATCCACATCCTGCCCCCACCCCCCATTAAGGACACCCAAGGTAAAAAAATTCTCCAAAGCCAACTTCATGCTTCTTAAGACAGAAGTGGTGAACTTCTTGACACCCATGCAGATAGACAATACAGTTATGACTGCTGCATCCTACACAGATGCACTCTATAAGCACTTACACGAGTGCATGGATTGTGCTATCCCAAACAGGACCAACACGCTATCCTGCAAAAAAAGGAAGCCAATCTGGTGGTCCCCTGCCATAAACAAACTCTACAACAGAAGGAAGAAACTGTTGCAAAAGTGAGTAAAATCCCATGAGTGGAGTAGCTCCCTGGTCAGCCTCAGTAAGAAGCTGAGATCCCTTATAAGATCCTCCAAAGCTAGCTATGAAACCAAATCGCCACTGATTCTATGGACAACCACAAAGCATTCTATAGCTATGTCAAGAATCTCGATGGCAACACCCAGATCCACTCCAAGATACAGCACACTGGCACGAAAATTACAGAACCAACTGATATTGCTAACATCCTGGCAGATAGGTTCAGTGCTAACTTTATCCCCCCCCTCACCCCCTAAAAAGCTCATATCTATACAGGAAGAATACAGAGTCCCCGTAATCACAACTATGCAGGTAAAAGCTGCACTCTCTAAAACCAAAAGCACAGCATCCATGGGACTGGACAACATCCCAGGCTGCGTTTTACACGAACTTCAGAACAAACTGGCTCCCCACCTAAGCACCATGTTCAATCATAACCTCATGTCAGGCTTTGTGCCTACTGAACGGCACACAGCAGCAGTTATCCCACTCCACAAAGCGGGAGCCACCACTGATCCCGGGAACTATCGCCCTATTTGCCTGATGAGCCTGGTCTGCAAGGCCATGGAACGTATCATCATGGAACTCATAAACAAAGACATTGGTAACCTCCAAACTCTGGACCCCACCCAGTTTTGGTTTGTGAAAGACGGATCATGCCTCCTAAACCTGATCGAATTCTTTGAGGCAGTCACCAGAGATGTAGACGAGGGTAAGGTGGTTCACACAGCCCATCTTGACCTTGCCAAGGCTTTCAACACCATCCCCCATTCTGGAATTATAGCTAAACTCATTAAACTAGGTATAAATCTGAATGTCACAAGATGAGTTGCCAACTGGCTCACTGACAAAACCCACACTGTAAAAGTTGCAGACTCCAAATCTGACTTCAAACCAGTGACAAGTGGAGTACAACAGGGTTCAGTCCTGGGACCTCTCCTGTTTGGTATCTACTTCTCTGAAATACAGGCTAACACAGACGGCCTCTGGCTAACAAAGTTCACAGATGACTGCAAACTAGGAGCTATAGTAGAGTCCCCAAATGATGTGGACATCCTACAGAAGGGCCTCACTGAGACAGATGCCTGGTGTCAGAGGCATGGCCTCAAGCTCAATGCCAAAAAGTGCATTGTCATCCCCTTTGGTAAAAACTCTGTACCCTTGATGAACTACCACATAGGCGGCAGTCTGCTTAATGCCAAATGTGTGATGAGACCTTGGGACACAGGTGGACAGTAGTCTCTCCTTTGATAATCACATCACCACAGTAGTCAGGAAATCCTTCTACATGGCACACCATCACAAAAGGGTTCTCATCCAGGAAAAAAGAAGTCATTGTTCCCCTCTACTCGACACTCATTAGACCCATTATAGAGTACAATGCCCCTTTTAGAATGTACCTCACAAGACATCTGCAGCAGCTGGAAATGCCACAGAAGTACCTCACAAAGAGGATTACTGGCCTCATACAGATGCCCTACACTGACTGTCTCAAAAAACTCTAGCTTTACTCTGTAGCATATCGCCTACTCTGAGATGATCTCTGCCTAACATATAAAGCTATTTCAAACCCAGAGCTGTTGGACATGCTACACCTAAAGAAATCCCAATCCCTCCAAGGTACACGCTCTAGGCACCTAAACCTTGTCACCACAATAAGCAGGACATGCTGGAGGGATAGATTCCTGTCCCAGAGACTTCCCTTACTCTGGAACAAGCTACCCATCTATGTCAAGCAAAGTTTCTCATTAGCACTCCACGAAAAATCTTGATGCATGGATGGGAAATAGGAAATACACCCCGGGATCACTTCTGTGGCTAAAGGGTCACTAACAATCTCATCTGTATTCTTCATTCTTAATCTGAAATATTCTCCTCTCCACATCTTGTTGTCTAACTTTCATAGCCAGTGACCTCAGTACTGTGGAGATATTATCAAAATACATCTGCTTTATCACTGCCATCATATACTTAATTCTATAATCTATTCATATCTGCAGTTCAATTCTATTTTTCCCTAATAACATTTCTTTCACCTCTAACTTCTGAGTTTTTACCTGGAGGGCCTCAGTCTTGACAACCACTACTCTAAATGTCACATTCACTATTTATTTTAATACTCATAAACATACGAATCTTAACCCTCAGGTCTAATTTAATTCAGTCCCACAGTCCTGAATTATTTTTCTCTGCCTCACAGTCTCCCTCAGCCATTCTACCAACCATTCCACTGACCCTCAGTTCTTTCAGACCATGACCCAGATGTTTCCATTACCTAGGTACTTCCCTAATAGAACTAATACTAAAAATCCAGAAACACAGGGCACTGAATCTGAAATCAGTCTTGGCCCCACATATACATCTATGACATTACCTGCATATTCCAGAGAAATATAGCCCCTATCTAGCCTTGAGTGAGTATGGTACTTTGATAAAAAAGTGAACCCCCTGTCCAACTCGCCCTTTAATAGCCACATATCATTCAGCTCATTTTTTGAAGAGCTTTTCTAAGGAATTTTCCTTCTATATTTAACCTCCTCAGCCTTGGGCCCCCATTAACATAATGTTTACTAGTCACTACATTCCAGGTTCCCAGAATAATCAAGAATCTCTCATTGACGGCAATGATGTACAATACAATTTTTCTGATATGTCTTACTGATGCTTTTGGGGGCACATACACTGATGGCAGGGTCATTGTAACACCATCAAGCCTTCTTTTTGAGGCACAATAATGTGGCAAGATTGTTGCAGTGGGGATTGTGCAAACACTCTAATGTAGATGTAGCTGAGAAGCACTGGAAACATGAACCATAATGTATTATCGATAGTGATGAACTATATATTTATTTTTATTTATTTAACATTTGTTGTCTGGGAAAGTATATATCACATGGATCATCCATTTCCAATAGTTCAAACAAGAGAAGCAAGAAAACCAGATGTAGTAGTCCAAGAAGGAAACAAAAGGTAAAAGGAATATTGATAAGTAAAATTACTGCACCTTTCAGTTACAGTGTCTTGCTTGCTGAGAGGCAGAAAGTTTTAAAATACCAGGATTTGCAAGAAAAAAATGAGAACAATGTAAAATAAATATACCCAGGCAGTTCCAGTAAAAGTAGGAACAACAGGATTAGTTAAAAAAGAACAATTTACAAAATCATACTTAAATGCTATCAGCATGTGTCACCCTGTATGAACTACAGAAGGAGGCAATTCTGGATACATTCCTGGTGCTGTGAAGACCACTTTTGGCTAATATCAAAAACTGAAGCAATACTGATATCCTGATTTACGAATAGGATACAATCCCCTCAAGATAGCTAAAAAAAACTAAGCACATGGAGAAGTTAAAGACAGGTCACGTAGCAACCCGTTGTTTACCATGGTATCATGAACCTGAAACTTTTGTCTGACATGAGCCAGAATGTCAACCCCTCTCTTTCTTCCAGCTTAGCAGGCCAGTCCTACCCTCAGTATGTAAACACCCCTATTCAGACATGCTCATTCAACCTAAGATAGGTCTACTGCACTACCACGCCACACACTTTTCTTCATAAAAATAATCTCCTTATCCCTTTCACTGGATTAATAACCACATTAATATTCTAAATGTCAGCCTTCGTCCTATCTACCACCATTTAACAAACCCATTAAAACAGCAATCCTGATATTACTTCAATATGCTAACATCTCCAATAAGAACTCAAACACACAACCAACACATCAGCCAACAAACATTTGGCTGTCTCTTCTAACAGCCCCTCAAACCAAAGAAACACAACCACATAAATAAACACTTTTAAAAATGTATACAACACAAACATCCTCTTGAACCAATAACTATATACAAACAGTGTCTTTACATTGGCAAGGCCCAAGCCAATATGCTGTTGTGATGATGGACTCCTGTCCCCTCCAGTCATACAATGGCTGTTAAGTTTTACATTTATAGGTATAGTATCTTTAGATAACCATTTGAAATGTTGGGACCCCCATAGAGCAAGTCCTGAAATGCAGAGACTGAATAGCTGAAAGATGTGACTTGTATATACCAAGTGTGAGATGCCATTTCTCGAAATATTCTCTTTTCTCTGAGGTATGGTGATCTTGGAGTTGGTATATATAAGATCCCATGGTGTCAGGGATGCACGAGGCTTGCTCCTCCCATCAAAAAGCAGTTTTAAGGAGAGGAGCAATTTTCAAAACTTGCTCTTGTATGTTTTCAGTCTTTTTTTTTTGGCTTTTCAGCAATTGGTATTTCAAGTGCCAATAAGTAGGGAGCCTATCCTATCTTCACACCTCAACACATGCAAGTACTGTGCATACCTTTTAGCAGAAGTTCCCCGTCATACATTAACTTAGGTGATACACCTCTGGCCTGTATAACATAATCAACATTATTTACCAGTTAAAATGTTAAATGTGCATCAATATCCATATTATAACCCTTTGAATGATACATTTACAACAACTCCCCACTACACACCCACATTTGTTACACCACACAGAATTTTGACATCTATAACAGGTGCTGAACACATGATCAGTTCAAGTATGGGCTGTAAGGACCACAACTCTTCACTTCTTTTTTTTCTTTTTGGGCATGCATACCCTACAAAACGTACTGTATGCAGCAAGAAACCGCTTTCTGCATGGTAAACTGAGACTTGAACATACACAGTTCGATGCTACAATGCTGGGGTAGGTGGAATATTTCCTGTTTGACATTTACCAGAAGTTCGGGTAATGCATCCTTTTGTAGTATTTCATCTATAGTTGTTTTTATTGTTTCACTGTACTATTTTGTTTAAACTGTGAAGTCCATAGGAAATAATCACAAAAAATGTATATGAAATCAAATATATATAAGCTATAGTAATATGTTAATTAGCTGTTATGTAACTTTTTCTAATTTAATTCTCTAATCTTAACCATATTTCAGCAGTCATACACTGTTCCTTTCTGAGTATGTAACACATTTCTTAAAATAAAACCATATTAAAATATTTGCATTATGTGTTAACAGTCTGATTGGATAGATGGAGGCATCGAGTTTCAAATTTTTTATCACCCATTTTATTGCTGTCAGACATTTCTCAAAATAAACCTGCCTGGGAGATTTGAACTTGGAATAGTAATGGGATACACCCTAATTCAATATATTTATAAATACTATTGCTTTTTCCTTTTTTACATACACTGTGACATACAATTTCTAAAAAAATATGTACATATAGTAAGTTCGTAAAAGTCAGGGGTAGGAGGACACAAACCACATATATATTCAGTAGCCTACAAATCAAAATATTGGCTACTTGGTTTTACAGTTTCAAAATAAAGCAAGGAGTTGCTTAATAAAATTCTCATGAAAATGCTAAGTCTGCATAATACCTCTAGGATACAGATTCTCTGGTAACACAAGGGGAAAGTCCAAGGCTGTAAACTTTCAATTCTAAAAAGAAAAATAGGTATTTCCACAAGGTGTACTTCACAGATTATACTTGACAGGTTAGCCCTGAAATGGGCACTTTCTCATTCCTTGCTTCCATGTCCCCCTTCAGAAGATCCGCCAAGGGAGGAAACTGTACTGAATTTAGCCCTTAGGCTTCCCCTGTTTATACCACAGCAATAGGCAGTTAAAACATTGTGATGTAGCTGTCAAGGGAACATTAACGCATTCCATATTGCAGTATTCATTCTAACTGCACATTTAAAACACATGCACATTTTCATGATGAACATGTTACAACTACCTCATCCCAGCACAAAACCACAGATTTTGGAATCATAACAATGTGTTATAGGCCCTAGACAATCCATCAGCATTCCTCTTGGCTAGGCCAGGTCTTGGTGATGCTTTATACTGAAAGGGTTAGAGGGATAGTGCTAAATGGCAAAACCTTGCATTTAAATCAGTTTTCCCACTTAATCATTGTAAAGGGGCAGGATCAGTTACCAGAATAAAGTATGTTTCTGCCAGATAGTATTTCAGGGTACAGAAAATCCACTTTATTGCCCAACAGTCTCTTTCAATAACCAAGTATTTCCTTTCTACATTGCTTAACTTGCTACTGATATAGCTTACAGTGTTTTCCTCACCTTGAATGTCTTGTTATAACACTCATTCCAAACCTATTTCTGACACCAGTATATAAGGTAAATTCTAATAAACTCAGGAATTACTAATACAGGTTTAGACAAATTATCCTAGTTAGCTCATTAAAGGCCGTGTGTATCTGAAAAGACTATTGCACATTGACAGGAATTTTTCCTATTGTGAGATCTTCTAAAGGATAAGCAGTACTTGCAAATTAGGTGCACATTCTTTTGTACCCAATTAATCCAAGGAAAACCTTTACCTGTTTCTTAGCAAAGGATACAGGCCAGTTTCTTACAGTTGTCGTACTTTCTAGTTATGATCTTACCACCCGTCTTCCAGTAAAGTATCCCAAGTATGTTGCTTCCACCATGCTCAGTTTACTTTTATTAGCAAAAGCCTTCCCGACATATGGATTTTAAAACAGCCTGTACTTCAAGTAAGTGAAATTCTCATTCCTCTAAATGAAGGAAAAAAAAAAAACATCATCCAAGTTCACTGCAACATATCAGAATTAGGGCTTCAATGTTTTATCCATCATCGTCTGAAACATGACCAAGGCTAAATCTTCAGAGGTTACAAAAGTTGATCTGATTTTGTTAATCTTCTTCCCATTCATCACTGTGGGTTTGGTTCTGAGCCCCTCGGAACCATGTCGGCTTAATACCAAGCTAGCATGCACCAAAAACTCTCGAGTTAAGCTGCTACCCACAATGCCCTTCTCCCTGTTACCTCAGATCTTGTTTGCCACATAGCCATATTTCACCGAGCTCTCACGCTAAGTGTTATATTTTCTTGATAATTGTGTATTTTTGAAGTTTTCTCTTATTTTTCACTCTTTTACTATTACTATATCTAACTAGCTCTACCCATTGGGTAATTATTTTACCATAGTGGGTATGCTCTCTCCTTACCTTTGTGGTGTCACTTAATACCATCATTGGTATCTTCTTTCCCTTTCTTCTTCCTTTCTTACCTTTTTAGGTTTTTAGTAGTTTTAACTTTTTTTGTGTATGTATGGAAATGTCTGACAAAAAAGGGACTTTGGGGTTTAAACATTGCACCTCTTGCAATGGTAAACTCCCTAACAACAACTTTCACGACAACTGTGTTTATTTTCTGGGGGTTTCTCACCTCTCTGTTAAACCTTCTTGCCAGATTTGTCAAAGTTTGTCAGCGGATGCTGAATGAAAGGAAAAATAAATTGATTCTGAAAGGCCTTCTTGTTTCTCCTTTCTCAGACGCCCTTTCTGTGTTGGAAGTCTCAACCCCTCCAGTGAAGGACAAGAAACTTCCCCATTCTGATCCCTCTTCACTAGCTGGTGATAAGAGCAAGTCACACAAACATAATGCCCACGGATCTTCCACAGAGCATAAAATTGGTACTTTGGCTCCGACTATTACTATTACTACTAGCTCTGCTCCAGTTGTTACATTGACTGAAGTCATAGACATTACTGGATTTTTGACGTCGGTACCACCCTCGGCACCAACATCTACGGCACCGACCCTGCCTTCCATTTCAGCTACAGCTCCGACCTTACCTTTGACAACAGCTATGGCACTGCCTTTGCCTTTTACCACACCGAAAGTGGTTTCGACCCATGCAATTCCTTTGGAACAGATGACATCAACTCTGAATGCCCCTTCAGCACCGAGACCCTTTTTTACCCCACTGATTTCTTTATTACCTGTCTCCAAATTACAGACTATGATGCCACTAGCTCAGACACCATGGACCTTCATTGGATCCATTCCTGGGTGAGATGTACAGCCCCTTTCTGGACCAACCCAACTCCCCTTCAGGAGTGTCCACGAGGTCCACCAGGAGTCTTTCCAAATTTGATGTGGTGCACCTGTTGGATCAGCTGTTGATGGCCAGAGGGATAACAAATGTTCGTAAGACTCACCCCCCCCTTTGGGATTTGGGTCTATCTCTCCCAGGACTCCAACGTATACTCCTCCTTCAGATCCATCGGTTACGAAGCCCATCACTCCGAAGTCCTTTGTGGAAGCCTGTTCCTAGGTGCTGACAGTTACTGTCACTGAGGCTTCAAGGACACCCCTTTGGATTTTGGTTCCATCGGAACCGTCCCTTCCTCAGACTCATAATTGGGGGGTGGGAGTCCTCGGTCCAGAGCATGGTTCCAAGTGTTTTATCAGTTTTGTCCTTAGATCTGGGGATAACCTCTGCCTCAATCCCCTGGAATGGGTCTGACGGAGTGGGGTGTGACCCCTGTTCCGAAGTTGTCCTTCTCAGTTCTGGGCTCCCATTCCTCTTCAGGTGGGCCTGCTTTCTGGGTGATGGAGAGGGTGCTTACTTTGGGAAGCGGTCCTCTGATGTCAAAATTTCACCCTGCTCCCTCTGAGCTACAGCTACCATGAGCCAGCTCCCCAGGACACCGGGAGCAGAAGCCTCAGAAAACCCCAGTCCAGGGTACCTATCCTTCCGAGTCTTCCTCAGATATTCCCACTGAGGAACCTCCTCAGAAGAAGGCATGCAAGAGGAAGCATATTGACTCTCCCGAAGAGTCTTTGACAGAGGATATGGACTACGATGATGGGGAGGGGTCCCCATGGTCACCTCCTGATGATGTCTCCTTCGGAGACATCCTGGAAATATTAAAACAGATGGATGGCTGGAAGCCCTCTAACCTTTCCTTGGAGGATTCCGTCTTCCTGCAGGCTTTTCGCTCCCAGCCTTCTACCTCTTGGGTGACCCCTCCTGCCGACGAGTTAATCCAGCTCATCAATGCAGCGTGCTTGGCAGAATCCTGACTCTATTGAGACCATTCCCCAGAGACCAGATAAGATTTCCCCTCCCCTCCAGAAGAGCATCCCCACTGGTCCAGAGGTTTGCCAGTTAATGCTATGGTGGTGGTGGAGGTGGCCACTAAAAAGGATCTAGCGGAAGAAAGTCTTACTGTTCACCTGCCCAACGGAGAGTCCTGGGCTGTACACAGTTTGGGGAAGTGAGTTTTTGAATCAGTGACCTTTGCTGTCGGGTTCCTGAACTACTTGGCACATTTCACGAGGCTCCAAAGAGATTTGATTACTGAACTTTCTGGAGCCCTTGCGGGTCAAGTTTCTAATGGGGCACAGGACAAGCTTACCTCTCAACTTGCCACCCTTGAATCTATTTCCAATTCGTCTATGAGGCTGCTCTCCCACACAACCAAAGGGGCGGCTAGAGCTGTGGGTGCAGGCATAGTCATGAGGCGTCATGCCTGGATGCATATCTGTGACCTCGTGGACTCCTTCAAGTCCTCCTTTTTGAATGCCCCTATTGAACCATCTTCCTTATTTCATTCTAAAGTAAAGGACACATTGGCCAGGTGCGAGCAGGATGGAAAGACTTTGTATGCCATTGGCCTACGTTTTTCCAAGCCCCAATGTTCTTTTTCCAGTAACTAGAGGAGTGGAAATATCTGGCACAAGAAATCTCAAGGTCCTTTCCGTAACGCACATGGTGAGGGTTCCCCTAGAGGCAGAGGAGGTTCCAATGGTGGAAGGTGCCCCTTTAAGGGCAGAGGGTGTCCCCAAAACCAAGACTCCAGGGATCCCTTCCCTGGGTGGTCTTATCAATGTTTCTGAAACATTTCCCGATTAATTTCCTCTTGAAGCAGTCAGGGCTCATTTTCTCTGCACCAAACTGCCTGGTGCTCTAATTTAAATGATCGATGGGAGAATAATCTCCAGAGGCTACTACATCCCTCTATCCTCCCATCCAAAACCTACAAAAAAACTTCCCAATGTTCCACCCAATCAAAGGGAAGAAGCGGTTTTAGAGATCAGAAACCTGTGTCAAAAAAGAGTCATCCAAGCAGTCCCTCCAGATCAATGCAGATCCGGGTTTTACTCAAGATTCTTTTTAGTGCCAAAGAAGAACTGAAGACCCATTCTGAATCTCAGCCTTTTAAACAAATCAGTGGTACAAACCAAATTCCGCATATTCACTACTCAATCCATTCTCCCATTTTAAGGGAGAATGTTTGGATGTGCTCAATAGACCTCCAGGATCCGTATTACCACATCAAAATGGACAAACGCTCCAGGAGTCTCCTTAGCTTCATTACCAGTTTTGAGCCATGCCATTCGGTCTCTTGACAGCCCCCAGAGTGTTCATGAAATGTCTAGCAGTGGTGACAGCTCATCTGAGACTTCAAGAATTCCAGGTGTTTCCATATTTAGACGATTGGCTCCTTTCTGCCCCCACCAAGCATCTTCTGACCATGGCCCTCCATTGCACACTTTCACTAGCGGAGTCCCTAGGCATCACTGTACATTGGGAGAAATCCAACTTACAACTTACTCAACAGCTGGAATTTATAGGGGCAGTTTTCGATACTCGAACCTGCCTGGTATCTTTACCGGCTCACAAGCTTCAGAGATTAAGATTGCAAGTATGTGTGATACTCTGTCAAAGAAAGGTGTCAGCAAGGGTTGTTCTTCAGGCTCTAGGGTCCATGGCTGCAGCCATTCTGATAGTTCCTCTGGCACTGTTACACATGAGACTGTTACAATGGCTCCTATTGTCCCAGTGGATGCCAAATCTTCACCCCCTAAACTCACAGATCCTCATAACCAACTCTTGCAAGCAAGATCTCCTCTGGTGGATGAGCCAGACACAGAACTTTGGTGTCGCCCCTTTCAGACTCCTCAACGCAATGCCATTGTGATCACGGATGCTTCCCTGATAGGGTGGGGGAGCCATTTTCAGGGAAAGACAGTCCAAGGCACATGGTTGAGCTTAGAGGCCAACCTGCATATCAATGTTCTAGTGTTGAGAGCGGTACTGTTAGTATTGCAGGCATTACATCCTCCTTCCATCTGGAGCGATTGCGATTCAGTCAGACAATATGTCAGTAGTCTGGTAAATAAGCAAGCAAGGAGGAACCAAATCCTACTCCCTGTGTTGAGAGGTCATGAGAATTTGGCACTGGGCAATAGCTTCCGACTGCTTTCTTATAGCAACCCACATCCCGGGCAGTTCCAACCTGATTGCGGACAGGCTGAGCAGATGCATTCTCCTTCTACACAAGTGGTCTCTCAATCCCAAAGTGATGGCAGAAATTTTCAGCTGATGGGGACCAGCCTTGCTGCGACCTTTTCACCTCCCCTTCGAACAACAAATGCAGAAGCTTTTTTGCCCTCGTTCCCCTAGAGGGGGATTCCCCAAGAGATGCTCTGACTCATGATTGGCCCACGGTTCTCCTCTACGCTTATCCACCAGTTCCCTTGATACCTCTATTTTTAAAGAAAGCAACTCGGTTAAGATGCAAGGTGATCCTCATTACCCCATTCTGACCTCGTCAAGTGTGGTCCCCTTCCTCCGGCCTCACCTGTTACAGCCTCCATGGATCTTGGGCACTTGTCCAGACTTAATTTCTCACCCCCAAGGGTTGACTCTCCCGAATCTGTCCACTCAAGCTGACAGCTTGGTTTCTCCACTTCCGTTAGTCACCAGGCAGGAAACCCTTTCCTCACCTGCTCGTGATATCATTCTGGCCTCCCATAAGCCATCCAAAGAAAACAAACGCCAACTCTCCAATAGACAAAACGAAACTCTCAGTAGAAAAAACACTTTAATACAAAGAGCAGAGCTTTCGGATACAATCCTTCATCAATACTAAAATTACAAATGCATTTGCACAATATATATAGGTCTAAAAAGTCACATGACCGACAGCCAAAAAATCACATGACTTAGTTCAAACATCACATAAAAAATATATAAAAATATATATATAGCAAGAATTTAAAACTCTTATATAACAACATATACAAAAAAATGATATATAAAAAAATATATAAATATAAGGAGCAGTAAGCCTCATAATCTAGATTTGCTCAACTTGACCAAAACTGGTTTAAGACTAGCCATGCTATTTAACCCAGGGGCTGAATCACTTGCTAACCTTACTATCCAGCTATATTCTTTAATCTCTAGTTTATTATTCATATCCCCACCTCTGAGGGAGGATTGTACATGATCTATAGCCTTAAACTTAAACAAATGTTGTTCACCAGACTGCAGTCTGTGTCTATACAAAGCATTGGTATCCACACATCTCCTGATTTCAGATTTGTGTTCTGTGATCCTTTCCTTAAGCTTACGTGTAATTTTGCCTACATAAAAGGAATCACATGCTGCGCAGGAAGCTAAATAGACCACATGAGTTGTTGCACATGTTGCTGCTACATTAAACTTGAATATTTTCCTACTTACTGGATGTTCAAACGTATCTAAATGCTCATCGTCAATATCATCACAGCATGAGCAGTTAAAGCATTTTCGTGTACCCACACCACTAAACTGTTGTATCCTATTATCAGTAGGGAAGTCTTTGTAACAAAGAACACTTTTAAGGGTTCTCATATTCCTATATGCAAAATAAGGAATATTTCCCAGTATAGCCTTCAATTCATCAGATGCCATTAAAATTAACCAATTTTTAAATATAATATGTTTAATAGAAGGGGTTCTAGTACTAAACGAAGTAACATATCTTATCTTTATTTTATCTTGACTAGAGAAATTGGACAAACCACTCCTTGTGTCTCTATGGCACTAGTCAAAAAGATGGGGGCCAACTTCGTCTTTCTTTCCTCTAACATTTTCAATTTCTCATCATCCAAGAGCATATTATCATACCCACTATAAGTGAAGTCAGCTATTATCTCATCCAACTGTTCAAAGAAACGATGATCATCGGTATTGAACCTACTAACTCTACAAAACTGGGATCTAACTGTGCCTTTAAAGGTGTGTGGAGCATGCATGCTGCTAGCATGGGTATACCTTCCTGCACAGACATCCTTTCTGTGTAAGCTTGTTTGTAGAGAGTCATCCCCAAAAATCAAATTGATATCCAAAAAAGTGATGGCAGTTTCAGAATAACACATCTTAAACTTCAAGAAGGAGGATGCTGAGTTAATGTATGCCATAAAATCATCCAAATCATTCAGCGTACCTCCCCATACTAAAAAACAGTCATCCACAAAACATTGAAAAAACTTTATATTATCTTTATATGGATTTAAATCACTAAACAGATGTTGCCTTTCCCATTGACACAACACTATGTTGGCATACGTGTTTGCTACGGAGGTGCCCATAGCCACCCCTGTCAGCTGAAGATACAAGGACTCATTAAAGAGAAAAACATTGTTTCTCAAAACCACATCCATAAGTGTACATATTTTTTCAATGTTATGGAAGTTTGGGTTGGGACAAGAAACCAAAAATTCCCTTAATAGGTCTAAACCAATGTCAGTTGGGATGACCGTGAACAAGGACACAATATCTAAAGTTACCAAATAATGCCTCCTCAACACCAAATAGGGCTTGTCTACATCATACCAAAGCTTTAGTTTTTGAACAAAATCAATAGTGTTACGTAAAATAGAGTTACATTCAGCAAGATATGGTTGAAGTTGTTCATGTAAATAAACTGAAAGAGGCTCGGTTACCCAACCAGCTCCCGAGACTATGGGCCTCATTGGTGGATCAGTTAGGGATTTGTGAATTTTAGGAATCCCATACAGCTGTGGGGTAACAGGACAAGATACAGTTAAATAGTTAAACAAGTCTAAGTCTATATCACCCTGGAGTTGTCCCATAAGCCATCCACCAGAAAACTTTATAGAGATAAATGGAAAAGGTTTGCTCTTTGGTCTAAAGAATGGATACTAGATCCCTTCTCAGCTCTGGTCTCTGTTATACTTCAATACCTGTCTGAGTTCTTTGAGAATGGAGCATCAGCTTCTACCATACGAGTCCATTTAGCAGCTATTTCCAATTTTCATAACGGATCAGAGGGCACTCCACTTATGTCCACCCACCTATGCAAAACCTTTCTCAAAGGAGTGTTTCACAGCAGACCTCCAATTAGGTGTTCTTTAGAGGCATAGACTCTCTCCCTAGTACTACAGTCTCTCTCTCAACCCCCTTTTGAGCCTGCTGCAAAATGTGATCTCAAATTCCTGTCATCGAAATCTCTATTTTTGGTAGCTGTCACTTCAGCTAGACAGATCTCAGAATTATGGGTTTTATGTATCAAGAGACTGCACTTAATATTTCATAAAGACAGAGTATCGCTATGTACTAATCCATCTTTTCTCCCCAAAGTGATTTCTGATTTTTTTGTGAACCAATCCATCGAGCTCCCAGTGTTTTTCCCAAACTATTCCAATAAAGGAGAATACTGCCTACACTCATTGGACGTGCATAGGCAATTACATTTTTATTTAGACAGGACTAAATCTATCCACAGGACAGACCAACTTTTCATTTCCTTCTCTGGTCCAAAAATGGGATAAGCTGTGTCAAAAGTCACTTTATCAAAGTGGCTCAGAGATTGTATTTCTTTTTCATATTCACGTACAAATGAGCCTAAACCTCACAATATCAGAGCACATTCAACTAGAGCTATAGCAACCTCTGTAGCTTGTCACTCCAGAGCATCTATGGACGACATTTGTGCAGCAGCCATTTGGGCTAAACCTCACACTTTCATCAAACATTACAAGTTGGATATGTTCTCCAGGGGAAGAGTGACCTTCGGCTCAATAATGCTCAGGAATGTCCTTCCATAAGGGCCACCCAGGTTTCTCACGTAGCTTGGGATTCTGCCCCATCACTGATGAATGGGAAGATTAACAACATCAGATAAAGAAGTTATGTCTTACCATAACATTCCATCTGTGTTGTTGATCTTTCATTCATCACATCCCACCCTCCATCCCCCACCAAAGGCTCCTAGTGGATCTCATGGGTCCTTGTGGTGTTTTCGGGGTTTTTGCACAGAAATGGCCTCTGCTTTACTTCTTTATGTCTTATGCAAACTCGATCTGAGGTAACAGGGAGAAGGGCATTATGGGTAGCAGCTTAGCTCGAGTGTATTTGGTGTACACAAGCTTGGTATTAGGCCAACAGAGTTCCTAGGAGCTCGGAACTGAACCCATCAGTGATGAATGTAAGAAGATCAACAACACAAATGGAACATTATGGTAAGACATAACTTCTTTTTTTTCTTTCTTTGGCAAAGAGTGTAAGTGTAACTTGTCAGCATCCCTTCATCTAGTCCAGTGTTGTCAAATGTCTGGCTTTTCTGAGGTTCTCTGTTAACTCTTCAGTTTTGGACCTGTGGTAGCTATCAAACTTTGCAATACTATTTAAAATCATTGCAAAATGTGACACTGCTGTCAGACTTGAGGACCAATCATACTGGGCTGCTTCATTTACTAGGTGATTTTTTCTTTTTTTTTTGCATGCTTAGTTTGACCATTTTTTGAACAACTCTTGATTTTCTGTGACTTTCATATTCTATAAGATCTTAGTCTAACCTTCATTGGGAATGTTGTCTCTGTATTACACTCAATTAGTTTAGTTCTCACAGGCATTTCTTAGAACAATCTTTTATTTTGTAACAATGCTTTTCTCACTTTTTGTTTTTATACTTTTGACAAGGATTCTTTTGTCTGTACTTCAGGTAGATATTCCCTGGTCTCTCCTGTAGGAATGTCAACTTGCAAGCTTTCTATAGAATTATCTGTTTCCTTCCATGGCTTCAACACATTAGTGTGATAAATTAGCAGTTTTTCTTGGTAGTGTAGCCTTATTGTTCATTGTATTTATTCTTGACAATACCTCAAACGTCCCTGGACTTTTGGAAAGGAAATTGGTTTTCCATGGAGGGTGCTAGCACTACTAAGTATATCATGGGTTAAATTCTCTTATGTCAGGTTTTGTTATTATAACTCCTTGTATTTCCTGGGCTCACTCTGTGCACTGTCCTGCTATGAGCATTACCAGCTTTAATCGACCCTGTCAATAAACATAGTGTTCTATTACAATTGTAAATGGTGTCCTTTCCTCTTCCAAGTTTCCTTATCAATGTCAAGCAACCCTTTTGAATGCCTACTGTATAGAAGTTCAATGAAGTAAATCCTGTTGTAGCTTGTAGCACGTCATTGCAAACATTAGATGAGATAATAACTGGTCCCGGTGTTTATATATATATATCTATATATATAGATAGATATATATATATATCAGCAACTTACATTGGCATGGATCCCAATATTCATTAAACCTCTCTGTTAGTCACTCTGTGGTCAGTAGACTGACATCTTCGACTGGTTGAATTTAAAGCACTGACATACTGAAGTAGTACCACTGACATAAAGGGAGTGCCCTGGTCAGTAAGGGTCACCTTATATATATATCAGCAACTTACATTGGCATGGATCCCAATATTCATTAAACCTCTCTGTTAGTCACTCTGTGGTCAGTAGACTGACATCTTCGACTGGTTGAATTTAAAGCACTGACATACTGAAGTAGTACCACTGACATAAAGGGAGTGCCCTGGTCAGTAAGGGTCACCTTAGGGATGCCCACCCTGGAGAATAACATTACCAATTCCCTAACGGTAGCCTTATCCAGTAGTGTAGCTAGGGTGATGTGAAAGGGACAACTTCCCTTGGTACAAAGTGTTGGGGTGCAATCAACCAATCTCAATCACTCTGTAATGCATACTGGCTTTTAAAAGCTGGTATTGCATTTGTGGCCAAACTTGAGTGCTGTAGTGGCTCTTGTGTGGTCTAAACTATAGAAACTGCTTGCTGTAGTTCAAAAGTAAATTATTTTTTTCTTTTTTTTAATTTAGTAAAAGCAGAGCACTGTACCTTTCCATATGTTGTAAGATAACTGCAGCAACTGCTTGCTACATTAAAAAAAAAAAAAAAAAAAAAGTATATATATATATATATATATATATATATATAAATATGTGTGATTGTGTTTGTGTATGTATTTTTTTTTATTTAGTAAAATGTGATGAAGTAGGTTCGGTGTCAGGGCACAGAATTGATACCTGATCACAGACTTTTTTTGTTTTGTTTTTTGTTTTTTTTTTTCTTGCTCTTCCATTGAAGAGCTGAGACAGAAGGGAGGGGAGCATGTTGGCTATCTTGATCACATAGTTGGTGTGACCTTTTTGTTTTCTTGTTGTGGGGTGGGGTACTACTTCATTGTAATGGCACAGGGTGCTGGTTGAGGCAGCCACACCTCTGCTTCTGGATATATAATAGCAGAGCCCGTTATGACTAGTATGCAATAATACCCATTGCTATATTTTACTACTGTCCCTATGAAGTCCATACTAATAGTTTCAAAGAGTACTTCCATTATAGGTGATGAGATCAAAGGAGATTTATATAGGGTACAATTTCTGACATTCTGGACAAGAAGTAAAAATGTTCTCTGCCTTTTTCATTATTCCTTGCCAGTCAACTGTAGCTAACCTGTGGCTGGCATTATTACTTATGTCCCATTAGAATTGGCATTGGCAATTGATGTAGAAATTTCTCCATCTTTTTACTTATTCTGTATAATAGGTCATCTTTTAAGTCAAAATATGGCTAAGAAATAGATAGTCTGTTCAATTTTCTCCCCTACAACCTTGATTATATTCTCTTTTGAACTACTTAAAGTGTTCTTACCACTTCACTTTTTAAAATCTTATGTGACTTACCTGTACTTCCACTAATTGAGGGTTAAGTCCTTCACTAATTTGTCATGAATTGAAAGGTGTAAGTTCTCCCAAAAACACTGGCAATGTACCTTTTTCTTTGTCTTAACCCACAATAGGGATTTCTAAGGAAAATCTCCTTCTGCTTTAACTTTTCTACTATTTGAGCAAACTTCTTGAGAGTTCCATTTTCTTTTGATTTCTGTTCATGATGGACATACATGGATTTAAACCGAGGTGGTGCAGTGGTAGCATTGTCGCCTCACAGCAAGAAGTTCTCCCGTTCGATTCTTGGCTGGAGAGCCTTCTGTGTGGAGTCTGCATGTCCTCCCCGCGGTCGAGTGGTGTTCAAAAGACATGCGTAGAATGGGCGTGCCTTCGTTGAAGGTTGGGTGTTGAGCTGGCACCTCAACACCGTAAAAAGGTAATGCCAATCATTAGCGGACCGGAGTTCCGCTGTGGCGACCCCTAACTGGGAAAAGCTGAAAGAAAAACAACAACATGGACATACATGGATTTAGAATGCTGGGATTTCTCACCTGACATTTAGTATTCATTACAATTTTTTTTCCTGAGGTCCTTACTTAAATGTTACACTTCTGTCTCGTATTGATTTTTGCTTCAGAAGTTTATTTTACTTCTCCATCATTTTCTGTACTGGTATTTTGTTTCTGTTGCTCTGTCACTTGGGTACTTTTCTGTTAAAACACAGGAATTATTTTACTGACTAACTTAAGCAGATTCTTACCCATTTTATAGCACCCATGCTAACTTTCTTCTGATTTTGATTTTGGTCCTCTATATGAAAGTCACTGCCTTATTCCCCTGATTCTCGTCCTGAATGGGCATAACAACCTGTTGCTTTATCTCTTTCTTAACAAATGTATCAGCCTACCACCTTCTGTCTATGGATTCTTTCTCCTCTCACATTTTCTAGAATTCCTTAACACTGGGAAAGTCTTTTTTCTTCTGGCTTCATGACTCAAGTTGAGTTACAGTTACAGGATGTAAAAGTTTTTCATCAAGCTGTTTGAATTTCTTCATATGTGATGCAAGATTCATTTTGGTCACCATCAATGCATTTGATCTCCACTTTTTTTTTTCTTATCTTATGCTTTCAGACAAGGGGACCTTGGCAAGAATAATCATGCTGTCAGAGTCTAGCAGAGCTTGAACATCTCTCCCTTCCAAATATACTCTACAATCCATTAGCCTGGTTATAACACAGTGGTACAATGCTGACTCAATTATTCTAACAGAATTTTATCACATTCCTTAGGAAAAATTTCAGTTGTGGCATGCATATCAGTTTTAGCATTTATGTTACTAGCATACTCTTCAATAATAGTTAAAGAGAATAAAGTATTTAATCCATCCCGGTACATTTGACACAATTTAACCCAACATTTGCTACATTTTATTTCACAGAAGATGGCACATTTCCTATTACAACTTTAGATATTGAAGCAAACAGTTCAATTTTAAACAGTGTGTCATGTAAGCAATAATGCCTGTTAAGGTGTGTGTTATTGTACAAATAATGCACCCTTGGAAGGGGGTTATTTACACATACACTCTGGAGGTCATTATCTTGCTTAGAGAATGGGATATCTGTTGAATAGTTTTGTATTTGTTTGTTTTTATTAATCACTATATATCTATATCTGTATATCTATATGCCTCTCTCTCTCTCTCTATATATATATATATATATATATATATAAAATTTTGATGTAAAACAGTTTCTCCACCTCCTAATGTTTCAGACCTGCTGTAGTATATATGACTGCTGGAGGAAGTATTTTACTGCAAAATATGTTTGATAAGTATTTAATGTCTAAACAGACACACACACACCGATTACAACTAATTTCATCCTCAGATGGTAATTAATAAAAAAAAAAAATACAAGGTATTGCAGCTTTACCCCCCCCCCCCACTTTCCTTCGTTCCACTTACTGTCCCTGATTTTGGTAATATTGTTGCTGTGTAAACTCTGTCAATAATGCCAGCCATTAAGAGTGCCATAACTGTTGTTTAATGAAAATACGCTGATGAACTTCCTGTTGCAACCATTGCATGAGCTCTCTCTCTCTTGCTTCCTGTTTTATGCTTCCATGCACACACACACATACACACACACACACACACACACACACACACACACACACACAAAGACACTGGGCAGGATTCACGATGGCTTGCACGGAGTCTAAGAGTAGTGTAAGACTCCATGCAGCCATCGCGATCCAGGAACAGCCTGAATGTGCGTGTAAGAGAGCACCTAAAATGGCTCTTACACGGACAGGGCGTGGATATTCTAATTACCTCACTTGCAGCCGAAAGGCATGCAAATGAGGTAATTTTGCGATCCAGGAAGCAGAAACCTGCCCGTGTAAGAGCCGTGTTATCTGCAGAAATGTACTCAGTTGATAACTGAGTACCATTCTGCAAATAACACAATGGAGCCTTGTCAGCTCCAAATAAAGGTTGCAAATGTCCCAGGCAGCATGCCAATGGCCAAATATGTGGCCACTGGCAACGTACCCTGATGCAAACATAAAATATTTTTTTTTTCGGCGATGTTTAAACGTAGCGCCACACCGCGCAAACAGGCTGTGCTATAAAAAAACAGAAAAATAAAAAAATTAAACCCACAAATGTGGGTTTATGCAAAGCATGAATTTACAATGGAAGGGAATAGCAGGCTAAAACAACATGGCCACCGAGTAGGGGTTGCTAAGGGGGGAAGCGGAGTGTAAGACATGTAACTAAGCATTAGTAGGCAATCCTATGCAAATGAGTGGTAGGATAGTGAATCGTACTGTTACATAGGAAATTAGCACATTCTGTGCAGTGTAGGTGTAGGATAAGGGGGAGTAACAGAGTAGGAGATAGGTGACATCACAGGGGGGAATGTATGAAAGGAATGCAGCTCATTGGAGCACAGTGGCATGTGAAAGCTGTCAGTCACACATCATGGAAAGAGAATTGTCAACAAGTAGGCATGGGAAAGCCAAGAAATGGAAGGTATACACTATGGATAACACCAAAGTTTCTTGCAGAGCGTGCATGCGCACGTGTGCGCGCTGGTAGATACGAGTAAGAGAGTGCGCGTGTGTAAGCGTGAGTGCATGCGTTTAAGGCAGAATACGCTTGTAGGAGCCTGTTTAAACACCTGAAAGCCTGTTTGCACTGGTGTGCACGCATTTTAACCCGAATAAGCGGATTCTAGTCCATCTAAGCATGTGTGCGCATGTTAGTCGCTGTGAGCGTGTTTTTGCTGGTATGCGCGTCGCTCCCCCCCTGAGGAAACAGAAGGGAAAAAGGAAGCATGGGAAATAGGAAGCTAGCAGGGATTACTGGCAGAGCTAGCAGGTGAAAACAGTCAGAAGAAGGCAATTACACAGGCAGAACAGTAGCCCAGCCCAGCACTTAAAATTCTGCAAATAACAGTGCAGAATGTTTCTCTCAAGAGATACTGCAACAGAGGAGTAAGCTATTAGAAGTGAAAACTGAAAAAGCTTCACTCAGACCAAAAATGCTAGGGGCTGCCATAGCTGTTATACGGAGACATATGCAACTTGCTGAGGGTGGTGACTATGCAAATGCTGCCGGACAACCTACAGTGAGGAGACGGAGAAGAGTGTACAGGCCCAGGGTCACCTACCAGGGGTTACATGAGCTGGAGATAGTGGAGTGCTATAGAGTGGACAGAGACCTCCTGCAGCAAATTGTTGAGCTGTGCAGGCCACGCTTCACACACAGAACCAACAGAGGGGAACCAATCCCAGTGGAAACCAAGGTATGTGTTGGCCTAAGAATACTAGCAACAGGTACCTTCCAGAGACCAACTGGTGATATGATGGGGATATCACAGGCATCAGCATCCAGGGTACTGCACCAGTTTCTGGATGTCATGTGAGCACATGTCGGTGATCATGTATATTTCCCCAATTCCTGTGAGGTATTGGCCAGCAATATGCGTCTCTTCCAGCAAATAGCGGAATACCCTGAGGTAGTGGGTGCAATAGACTGCACGCATATACGCATCAAAGCACCAGCTGGTGAGCGGGGTAGGGCCTACATTAACCACAAGGGCTTCCTCTCCATCAACTGCCAGGTCATATGTGATGCCCAGGGCATAATAATGAATGTGTGTGCTGGCTGCCCTGGAAGCTACCATGATTCCCATATCTGGCATTTGACGCAGCTGTACCAGACATTTGCCAATGGGGACATCCCACATGGTCACTTAGTGGGGGAAGCTGGCTATGCACTGGAGCCGTGGCTGATGACACCCATCATAAATGCACACACACCTGAACAAGAATGCCATAATGAGGCACACGCACAAACACGAAATGTAATTGAGCATGTGTTTGGTCTGCTCAAGTCACGGTTCCAGTGCCTGGACACATCTGGTGGAGCCTTGCAGTACTCACCAACTACATGTACCCAAATTGTCATGGTATGTTCTATGCTACATAATATGATTCTGTGAAAACAGCTGCAGCAGGACCAGCATAGGGCTGGGCCAAACAGCCCCCCACCATTGCCAAGCCAATCACAGGCAGAGCGTGACTCGGAGGAGGAACAACCTGAGCCTGCCCCAGTAGGTAGAAGGAGGCGTGCCCAGTATGCCTTGGCCTTGGCAAAGCGGCAACACATAGCACATACACTGGCTCAGTAGGAACCCTGGAAATGATATCTCTCTCTGATTCACACATATAGTAAAAGGGATGCCTAAGTTGACACAACCTGCTATCAAACATGTACAGGGAGTGTAGTATGTGCATCCAACATAGATAGCCCTGCAGCACCACCTGAGGCATGATTGCCATGTGTTAAGCAATGTAACACCATGTAGTATATGCAAACTTGATGATCCTGACTAACATCCTACCCTCACCAAGCATGATGCCACAATATGGAGACGAGATGATCAATTACAATAATTGGCTTAAGTATTGCTGTTAGTCAAAGGGGATCCAATGCATGCCATCCTGGGATGACATGCTGAGCAAGACACGATGCTCCACCTGCTAGGGATGGCGTGCATCTATCAGTCCTGGTCTTTAGGATACTGGCAAAGGCTGTTGTCACCCCCGCTGTGCCTTGAATAGGTAAGGCTCAAAACACAAACCCACCTCCATAGGTATCACAAGGGATAAGAACCTAGAAGTAATGCTACCCAATGCCTGTAGTCTAAACTGCAAGATGCATGCAGTCTAAACTCCCCTCAGCATGGAGAATGTTGATATCTGTCCTGTAACAGAAAACTGGGTTAAGGTTCACAAGAGCACCCTAACACTACCAGGTTACACCTCGTACTATGCTTTACAAAAACATGCCAAAACATGGACCAAACTACAAAAGGAGGGTGACTAGCAATAATTGTCAAGGATAACCACACCCCCATGTTGGTACTACAACACGAAGCAGCATGGACTAACCATGGTCAAGTAACAGTGGCTAAGACTGCCTCCCAGTTTGTAGCCTGCTACAGACTACCCTCCTAATGCCAGGAACTGTACTTGGCCTACGTTGGAACACATGGAAATATCAAGCTCTCCAAACAACATTATATTGGGTGACTGAAAATACTCAAACATAGACTGGGAGCATTATTCCAGCTCCAACACCCTAGGCCAAAGGTTCCTAGAATCCATAAACCAAAATGCTCAGGAACAACGTACCACTCCCACAAGAGGGGTAAGCATACTGGATGTGATAATAAGCAACATGGGTACTCTATGGCCAGATGAGAAGTGTATCCCTCACTGGTAAGATCAGACCATAGAGTAATCACACTGGATATTCACATCCTGACCACAATCCCTGTCCAGAAAACCACAGTGAAAAACATGTGTGAAGGCAATGTTACACTCCTCCAAACTGATGTGGAATCCATTAAAGGCCCTGTGCCTGTGGAAAATATGGGCCACACCTCAGAACCCTTTATAAATGCATTCTACAAACACTGTCAGGAATGCATGGAGTATGCAATCCCAAATAAAACCAAGGCCCAATACCATACACGCAGGCATCTGGCATGGTGGACCCCAGCCATTACCAAACCATGCAAGAGAATGAGGAAGCTACTACATGATAGAGCAAACCCAAAAAGGGAAGTAATCTCTGATCTGTATTATGGCAGTAAAATATGGCCACTCATAAAATCCACTAAGGCCAGCTACAACAAGTTGAATCTGTGAATCTTGGGCAATGTTACACCTGCCCCATGTACACAGACAACCCCCTTCTCCCCCCAAGAAATACAAATATATGTGAGAGATGCAACCATTTATCCAAACTGGAGGCTGAGCTCTCTCAACTCAGTACTGTCTAAACTAGACAGGAGGAGAATGTAACCACACAGACCACAAACCCAGTCTCACATAGACCTATCACAACTGCAAACCAAATACATAAACACACAAAAACATTCCTGGAGGCTCTAATTAAAATCCACCAAATCAACAGAGGCCTCCAAAGCAGACACCCAAGCAACCACTACCCCCAAACATAGCACATGCAACACATAGTACACAAAGTCGGCGTGCCAAACAGTCACAGCCCGTAAGGACAAACAACATGCCTGATACACTTGTAATAGGTGACTCCATAGTCAGACACACTGATGTCCTGCTCACCAGACTGAATAAGGAAAAGGGTACAGTAAGCTGCCTGTAGGCTGCTGCAATCCGCCACATAACACAAGCACGCAGGTCACTCCAAAGCAAGTACAAATATGACTCAGTCATTGTCCATGCTGCTGTGAATGACCTGAGATGTACCTCCTTGGACTACATGAAAAGAGACATAGAGGAGCTCTCCGACTATGTAGGCCAGGCCGGTATGACTCTGACCCTGAGCAGCATCCTACCCTCACCAAGAATGATGCCACAGTACAAACACTGAATGATCAGCTTTAACAATTGGCTCAATTACTGGTGTCATTCCAAGGGGATCCAATGTCTGTCTGCTTGGGATGTCATGCTTGACAAGCTATGCTGCTTTGCCAGGGATGGCTTGCACCTGTCACCCCTGGGCGTCTGGATATTGGCTAAGGCTCTTGCCACCTCCATAGTGCCTTTTGTAGGCAAGGCTGAAAAGACAAACCCACCTCCCTAGAAAACATAAGTGGAAAAAACATAAGGGTAATGCTGCTCAATGCCAGAAGTCTAAACCTCAAGATGCACACTCTCGAGGCCCTCCCCAGTATGGAGAACATCGATGTCTGTGCAGTGATGGAAACCTGCATCAAGGCTCCTGAGAGCATCCCAGCACTACCAGGTTATACCTCATATCATGCTTTTCGGCCCCAATACCTGGACCAAACCACAAAAGGAGGGAGAGTATCCATATTGAGCAAAGATACCCACACGTCCAGGTTACTGACAATGCACGAAGCATCAGACACCATCCATGTGCAACTAACCATAGGCAAAACCGCTGTACAGTTTGTAGCATGCTACAGACCACCCTTTCAAACCCAGGAACCCCACTCAGCCTTCCTGAAGACATTGGAGAGTATGAATGTCTCTCCAAATACCAAACAAGGTACTCACAAATTACCATATAGGTGGTAATCCATTACATATGGAAAAAGTAATCAGGGACCTAGGGACACAAGTGGACAGTAACCTCTCATGTGACACACATTGCCAACGTGGCTAGGAAGACCTTCTATATTGGCCACCTTATCATGAAAGGATTCACATCTACATCAAGAGAGGTCATTGTGCCCCTATACTCTTCTCTTATCAGGCCCATAATTGAGTACAATGCCCCATTTGGGTTGTACCTTACCCGACACCTGCAGCAGTTAGAAAGACCTCAAAAGTACCTCACCAAGAGGATAAAGGGTCCCAAACATTTGTCATATGCTGCCTGGCTGATGACACCCCAGCTGTATGCAGTCACATACTGCATACTCAGAGGCAATGTATGCTCGATGTACAAGGCCATGTCCAATACAGAATTGATGGACATGCTCCACCTCAGAAAATCCAAATCCATCAGAGCCGCAAGAGCGAGAGATGTCAACCTCAACACATAAATAAATAAGATGTGCTGGAGGGACAGATTCATAACCCAGAGGCTCCCTACACTCTGGAACAGAATCCCACTCCATGTTAGGCAGAGCCCCTCATTGACTCTCTTCAACAGGAATCTTGCCAAGTGGATAGGAGATTGTAGATTTACACTGAGGATCTTCACTGTGTCACATCTAGACAGAGGCACAGTAAAGTAAACCCTAAATGGGCATAATATTCACATAGCAAGGGGTGGCGAAAGCCACACGCACTCTGGCTAGGCTTATAAATGCCCTAGGGCAGATAGCCTAGTATGATCCTATGAACCTATGAAGATACAGATTGTACAGGACACTAAGGATAATCACAAGGCTTTCTTAACTGATGGTAGGAACCTTGTTGGGAATTCACAGATATGCTCTGAATTACCAAATATTACAAACAATACACCAAACAAACACACATTGCCAACATCCAACCTGACAGGTTCAGTGCAAACTCCCCCCCACCCAAAAAAAATGCCAAATATCTATCCCAGCAGAGTGCTGGCCCCCTGACATTGCAGATGCTGAGGTAACAGCCAGCATCTTCAAAGGAAAACACACAGCATCAATGGTACGAGATGGTGTCCTGGGCTGTGTCCAACATGAACACCAAGAAGAATAGAATGCCAAATAACACTATTGCTCAATTTCAGCCTTACCACAGGATATGTACCCAAAGAGCAGTGTACAGCAACAGCGGTCCCTCTCCACAAAGGTGGGGCCTGAATGGATACTGCAAACTATCACCCCAGAATCCTGACAATCTTGGTCTGCAAAGCTATGGGAAGGATCATCATGGACCTCAGAAATTAAGATATTGGGAACCTACAGACATTGGACCCTACCCAGCGTGGCTTTCTTAAGGGCAAATCCTGCCCCTTAAACATGTTTGACCCATTTGAAACAGTCATCAAGGCCATTGATGAGGGGAATGTGGTCCACACAGCCTATCTGGACCTTGCAAAAGCCTTCCATACAATACCTCACATGCTCATTATAGATAAGCTCACCAGCTTAAATATAACCCCCTATGTCAGTAGATGGGTTGCAAACCAGCCCAAGGACAGAACTGACATGGTCAGAAATGCTGCAGCCATGTCAGACTACAAACCAGCAACAACTGGCATCCCACAAGGCTCGGTCCTGGGACCTCCCTTGTTTGGTATATATTTCCCATAGGTACAGGCCAACATGGAAGGACTGTGTCTGAACAAGTTTGCAGAGGACTACAAACTGGGCACCATATCTGACCCTCCAGCTGACACAAGCATCCTACAAAAGGGCCACATAGAAACAGACAACTGGTGCCAGAGCCATGTCATCAAGCTAATTGCAGAAAAGTGTATAGTCATCCCCTGTGGATAAACAGTAAGTGCCCACCAATTACCACATAGGTGTTAACCCATTAACTACTTTAGAAGTAATAAGAGACCTGGGGATATAATATGATAGATATCTTGCATTTGACAACCATGTGGCTGTAGTGGTTACAGAAACATACCATATACCCACCTAATCATGAAGGTAGTCAGATCTAGATCAGGGGAGGTCATTGTGCCTCTTCAGTCATCCTTCATCAGCCTCACAATTGAGTACAATGGCCCCTGTGTGATGTACCTCAGCAGACACCTCCAGCAACTGGAAAGACTCCAAAAGTACCTCACCAGGAGGATCAAAGAGCTTAAACAGATGCCATGTGTTGCCTGATTAAACAAACTGCAGCTCCACACAGTGCCATACTGCCTGCCCAGAGGCAATCTGTGCCTGATGTATAAAGCCATGTCCAAGCTGGAATCAATGAGCATGCTGCACCTTGTATAATCTGAATGCCAGTGAGCTATGCACATGAAAGACCTGAACCCCAGCACTGGCATACATAGGACATGCTGTAGTGATTGATCCATAACCCAGAAGCTCCCTCCCCTCTTGAGTAAACTCTCAGTACAGGTTAGCCAGAGAATCCCTCATTGACTCTCCTCAACGGGAATCTTGATGAGTGGATGGGAGATGGTAGGTTTACCCTGGTTATCACTGTTATGTCACAGGTAGACAGAGGCACAGTATACTAACCTTGAAATATGTCATGTCAAAATCCAGTTACAATGTGTGTTGAAGGACAAACACATTCTCTGACTAGCAATAGAAATGGCCTAGGGCACATCGCATAGTGTTTGTCAATGTCCACCCAAGTTGTGGAATACCCTACCAATGTTGGACAAGCCTGGTTTAAGTAGTCCATATCCGAACAAAATACAACATGGTCATATGTGCACAACTGGCCCTTAGCCAGTCTTTTGTGCTTACTATGAATATTTAAAGCAGTGATAGGACTGAAACCAGGATACTGTCCACCACAGTGAAAGTACTGAACCAGTACACTATACGATATTACAGTGTTTGGTTAGCATGAAAGGATGTTGACAACTGTATGCAAACTATCCCATGGAAACCCTGCAGGCACAGTAAAATCCCTGTTGGGTTCAGACACAAAGCAGTTGGGCAGTAAGTACAGAACATGACTCCCAACACACAACTATAAATGTAAAATATTGTTGAAGTTCACACACAACCACAAATGTGGTGGACTGCAGATTTCAACATATGGAAAGCTCACACTGGGCATGCTCGCACACTTTGATAAATGAGACATATGTCGGGCAACAAGCCATAGAAAGCCTGAACTGGGCATGCTCACACACTTAGGCCATGTCTCAGTTTAGCAGTTGGCCACACATATCTGGTATTTGTATGTGTTAATCCAGGAACCAACCACAATACAGCAATCTGCCCAGTGCACACAGTTAAATGACTACAGAGACATAAGTTAAATAGTGAATCCCTCTCATATTCAAACATCTTCCACAGATACACAAGTTGTTCATAGAAACAGGGAAAGCTATGGCAATAAAGACCTGCAAACAGTTTATCAGCAACAAATATTGTGCATCTGAAAATTAAACATATGGGTGTAGAGGTCAATACTGGGCTGTTTGCCCTAGGGAATACAAGCTTAGCCAGAGTGTGCATGGCGTCTGCCTCCCCAGTACAGTAGGCTACTGTGCCTCTGTAAAGTAGGTCACAGAAGGCACCATTTAAGGCTAGTGTGCTGTGCCTCCGTCAAGCAGAGACACAGTGGAGATCCCAGGGGTTGAATTTGCAATGTCACATCCATGTGGCTGGTGTTTGCTGGAAGAGGGTTGGCGAGGACTTATAACAGTAATTGGGCATCAGTTACAGACTGAGGGGAGCCTTATCTGCAATGTCTGGACAATTTCACTGTCAACACTTTGACGTGATGAGTTTGAGGGATTGAAGTGTCGTGCCAATACTGTTCAGAGACATCCTCCCTCTGTGGGATATTGCTCTGTAATGTATTAGCTCCCTCCTTCTGTTGTACAGCTTATATATGGCTGGTGTACACCAGGCAGGTCTCCTGTTGTGGAGGAGTCATGGGTTTATTTGGGATAGCATGATCAATGCAAACCTTCCAGATGCTCATAGAATGCAATTGTCAAGGATTATGCAGAGTGGCCTATATAATCCCCCAGCATGGGTCCTTTGAAGTCTTCCACCCCAGTCTTCACAAGTGCAAAGTCTGCTTTTGATAAATACTTTGTTTGCAGTGACTTCCTTGCCTGGGGGTGGGGATGGGCTATGGATGACCAGGGAAAGTTGGGTATGGTCAGATATTAACAATGGTGGTCTACCTGTGGTGTGGAACAGAGTCCCCATGTAGCAGATGGTCAGGTCCAATATGTATCCCCCCTTGTGGCTGTGGTGAGTGGTCCTGCCATAGCACATGGATTCACAAAGTGTAGTGGCTGTAGGGTGATGTTGAGGCCTGAGTAGTTCCCCCACACAATATACCTATACCTGCCGTTAACCACTGTAATGGTGTATGTGAACACCTTCATATCCTACACTGTTCCCAGGGAAGCAAAGTGTGTGTCCTGGATATTGGAGGGGTGGTCTGAACTGGTTGTGTGTTACAGGTCCTGTGGTCACGAAGCATGGTGTAAAACATAACCTGGCAGTGCTGATGTGCATATCTGACCCTGAAGTAGGCGGCTGTTAATGCATATATATGCTATCCCCCTAACTGACAGATAGTAATAGATGTACATACTTCTATATAAATAATGATGTCAGCACCCTATAAATACTGCAGGAGAAAAGCAGATACCCAGTAATTTGAATAGCGCACCCAGCTAATGCGTCTCTCTCAAGTGTCATAATATAGTTAGGTAGGGGTTTGAATCCTGCAAATGCTGTGTGTGTTTGGGTGAGGGGGTTAGTGTGTGTGCAGTTCTGTGTGAAAGAAATGTCCCTTTTGGCAACTAGAAGAACACACTACATGATGCACATTCCTCTTTCTAAACACTGATGATGTCAACACCCTATAAGTACAGCAGGAGAAGGGAAACCTCCCAGTAATGCAAATAGTGTGCTCTGCTAATGTGTCTCTCTCAAGTGTCATAACTTAGTTAGGTAGGGGTTTGAATCCTGCAAATGTTCAGTGTGTGTTTGGGTGAGGGGGGTTAGTGTGTGTGCAATTCTGTGTGAAAGAAATGTCCCTTTTGGCAACTAGAAGAACACACTACATAATGCACATTCCTCTTTCTAAACACTGATGATGTCAGCACCCTATAAGTACAGCAGGAGAAGGGAAACCTCCCAGTAATGCAAATAGTGTGCTCTGCTAATGCGTCTCTCTCAAGTGTCATAACATAATTAGGTAGGGGTTTGAATCCTGCAAATGTTCAGTGTGTGTGTGTGTGTGTGTGTGTGTGTTTGGGTGAGGGGGGTTAGTGTGTGTGCAATTCTGTGTGAAAGAAATGTCCCTTTTGGCAACTAGAAGAACACACTACATGATGCACATTCCTCTTTCTAAACACTGATGATGTCAGCACCCTATAAGTACAGCAGGAGAAGGGAAACCTCCCAATAATGCAAATAGCACACTCTGCTAATGCATCTCTCTCAAGTGTCATAACATAGGTAGGGGTTTGAATCCTACAAATGCCATGTGTGTTTTGGTCACACAGTATGTCCATGTGTGTGGGGTGTTGCTCTAAATATTGTATGACATAGATTATATCAGTAATGTCAATGCACACATGAGGTATGTGTGTGCCACATAGACATATGTACCTGTGACCTTAAATAGTTCCCATGTCTGAAGCCTGCCTCATGTGAATACATGGAATTTGCATTACACAACTTTATGACTGTGGTTTTCTGTGCAGGGGCTGCATTTGGTATGTGAATATACAGTGAGAGTAGTCTAAGGTGTCATCTTACCAGCGAGGGATACACTTCTGGTCTGGAGCATATAGTCCACATGTTGGTGATGAACAGGTGCAGCATGTTCTCCCCTCTTGTGGGAGTGGTAACAAGTTGTTCCATAGCAATTGAGTGTATGGATTCTAGGAACCTTACACCTAGGGTGTTGGAGCTACAGTAATGCTCCCAGTCTATGTGTGGGTAAATGAAGCTGCCCAATATATTGTTGTTTGGAGACACCTGCAGATATTCATGTATTCTTAAGTAGGCCAAGTGGGTTACCTGGGTTTAGGAGGGTGGTCCGTAGCAGGCTATGAACTGGAAGTCAGTTTAACCCACTGTTAGTTGCATGTGGATAGTCCATGATGCGTCACACTGTGACAACAACCTGGGGGTGTGGGTATAGGTTCATAGGTTCATACTAGGCTATCTGCCCTAGGGCATTTATAAGCCAAGCCAGAGTGTGTTTGGCTTTCGCCACCCAGTTTAGATTAATGTTGCTATGCCCTTTTCTGAGGTTAGTATACTGTGCCTCTGTCTAACATTGACACAGAAGTGATACCCGGGGTACACCTACAATCCCCCATCCACTCATCATGATTCCTCTTGAAGAGAGTCAATGAGGGACTCTGTCTAACCTGGACTGGGATTTTATTCCAGAGTGAAGGGAGACTCTGGGTTATGAATCTGTCCCTCCAGCATGTCCTATTGATGTCAGTGCTGAGGTTCAAGTCTCTCGAGCGCAAAGCTCAATGGGAGTTTGATTATCTGAGGTGCAGCATGTCCATTACTTCCATGTGGGACATGGCATTATATGTCTGGGACAGATTGCCACTGAGCAGGCCGTATGCCACTGAGTATGGAGTTATGTTAACCGGGCAACATATGGCATCTGTTTGAGCCCTTTGATCCTTTTGGTGAGGTACTTTTGTGGTCTTTCCAGTTGCTGCAGGTGTCTGGTAAGTTAAATCCCAAAAGGGGCATTGTACTCAATTATGGTCCTGATGAGGGATGAGTAAAGAGGCACAATGACCTCCCCTGATCTAGATGTGAATCCTGTCATGATTAGGTGGGCTATATAAAATGTTTTTCTAACCACTTTGGCCACGTGGTCATCAAATGAGAGATTGCTATCAACTTTGGTCCCCATGTCCCTAATTACTTCTTCTGTACATAATGGATTACCACCTATGTGGTCATTTGTGCCACTTTCTTTTTGCCAAAGGGGATGACTATACACATTGTGGCGTTTAGCTTGTGGCCATGGCTCTGGCACCAGTTGTCTGTTTCTATGAGGCCCATTTGGAGGATGGTTGTGTCGGCTGGAGAGTCAATTATAGTGCCCAGTTTGCGGTCATCCACAAACTTGGTCAGCCACAGTCCTTCCATGTCGGCCTGTACCTCCAAGACATATATACCGAACAGGAGAGGTCCCAGGACTGAGCCTTGTGGGACACCACTTGTAACTGGTTTGGAGTCTGACATGGCTCCAGCAATTCTAACCATGTGGGTTCTGTCCTTGAGCCAGTTTACAAACTATCTAGTGACATAGGGGTGTATATTTAAGCTGGTGAGCTTATCTATAATGCCTGAGTGGAGTATTGTACTGAAGGCTTTTGCGAGGTCCAGGTAGGCTGTGTGGACCACCTTCCCCTTGTCAATGGCCTTGGTGACTGTTTCAAAGAAATCAACCAGGTGTAAGAGGCAGAATCTGCCCTTAAAGTCACACTGGGTAGGATCCAGTGTCTGTAAGTCCACAATATCTTTATGTATGAGGTCCATGATGATCCTTTCCATACCTTTGCAGACCAAGCTAGTCAGGCTTATGGGGCGATAGTTTCCAGGATCCGTTGAGGTACCACCTTTGTGGAGAGGGACCACTGTTGCTGTACGCCACTCTTTGGGTACATAACCTGTAGTAAGGCTGAGATTGAACAGTAGTTTTATGTTTGGGTTTAGCTCATCTTGGAGTTCATGTAGGATGCAGCCCGGGACACCGTCTGGTCCCATTGATGCTGTGTTATTTGCTTTGGAGAGGGCGTCTCTTACCTGAGCATCTGAGATGTCAGGGGGGCAGCACTCTGCTGGGATAGATATTTGCCCTTCTGGTGGAGAGGGGGGGAGTTTGTGCTGAACCTGTCAGCTAGGATGTTGGCAATGTCTGTGGGTTTGGTGTAGTCTTTTGTCATTTTGGACTAATTCTGAGCATATCTCGGAATTCCCACCCAGGTTCATAACATAACTGAAGAAAGCCTTGTGATTATCCTTAGTGTCCTGTGCATTTCATCTCTCAAAGCTGTCCTTAGATGATTTTATGAGTGCCCATAGTATTTTGCTAACACTGAACAGAGATGCCTCCCCTTTTGGGGGGTTTTCTCTATCATCTAGTAGCTTCCTCCTTCTATTGTATAGTTTGCTTATGGCTGTGGTCCACCAGACTGGACATCTGCCTTTGTAGGATTGGGTCGTGTTTTTATTTGGGATTGCATGATCCATGCATTCCTGAAGGTGTTCATAGAATGCATTTATAAAGGATTCTGTGGTTTGGGCTGTATTTTCCACAGGCCCGGGGGCTTTGAAGGATTCCACCTCAGTTTTGAGGGGTGTAGAATTTGCTGTAGAGAAGTTTTACACTATGGTTTTGTCGGCAGGGGGTGGGGTTGGGATGTGAATATCCAGTCAGATTAGTATATGGCCTGATCTTACCAGTGAGGGGTACACTTCTGGTCTGGAGCATAGAATCCCCATGTTGGTGATGAACAGGTCCTGTATGTTTCCCCCTCTTGTGGGAGTGGTAAGAAGTTGTTCCATAGCATTTGAGTGTAAAAATGCTAGGAACCTTTGAGCTAGGGTGTTGGAGCTACAGTAATGCTCCCAGTCTATGTTTGGGTAGTTGCAGTCCACCAATATAATGGTGTTTGGAGAGACCTTCATATTTCCAGTGTTCTCAGGAAGACCAAGTGGGGTTCCTGAGTTTGGGAGGATGGTGTGTGCCAGGCTATGAACTGGAAGGCAGTTTTACCCACTGTTAGTTGCACATGGATAGTCTCTGCTGCTTCGTGCTGTGCCACCAACCTGGAGGTGTGGGTATCTTTGACGAATATTGATACTCCCCCTCCTTTTGTGGTTCGGTCCAAGTTTTGGGGCCGAAAAGCATGGTATGAGGTATAACCTGGTAGTGCTGGGGTGCTCTCGAGAGCCTTGAACCAGGTTTCTGTTACTGCACAGATATCGATGTTCTCCATGCTAAGGAGAGTTTCGAGTGCGTGCATCTTGAGGTTTAGACTTCTGGCATTGAGTAGCATTACTCTTAGTTTCTTATCCCTTGTGATACCTATGGAGGTAGGTTTGTCTTTTGAGCCTTGCCTAAAAAAGGCACTATGGGGGTAGCAAGAGCCTTTGCCAATATCCGAAAGCCCAGGGGTGACAGGTGTAAGCCGTCCCTAACGAAGCATCATGACTTGTCGAGCATGTCATCCCAGGCTGACATGCATTGGATCCCCTTTGAATGACACCAATACTTAAGCCAATTGTTGAAATTGATAATCTTGTCTTCATACTGTGGCATCATTCTTGGTGAGGGTAAGATGCTACTCAAGGTCAGGGTCATACCAGCTTGGGCTACATGCTCAGAGAGCTCCTCTATGTCTCTTTCCATGTAGTCCAGGGAGGTACATCTCAGGTCATTCACACCAGCATGGACAATGACTGAGTCATATTTGTACTTGCCTTGGAGTGACCTGAGTGCTTGTGTTATGTGGCGGATCCTAGTGCCCGACAGGCAGCTCACCGTGACCTTCTCCTTGCTCAGCCTGGTGAGTGGGACGTCAGTGTGCCTGATGATAGAGTCATCTATTACAAGTGTATCAGGTGTGTTATTTAGCCTTAGGGGCTGTGACTGTTCGGCACACTGGCTTTGTGAGCTATGTGTTGCACGTGTTTTGTATATACCTTTTTATTTACACATACGAATACACACACTAACATACTGCTAAACATCCATTACTGTACAACCTACATTGTACGTTGCACTACAACCTACATTGATATGTGCACATAGCATCCTTCACATACATATGTATGTCCAGCCTTCACTAACAGTTGCAGTATGTCCCCTGCCCTATGCACATCTTCATATATATGTATATATATATATATATATATATATATATATATATATATATATCGATAGATACAGACTGCTAACACATATGGAGGGTTCACAGTATGTAGACTATTAGATTATTAGTTTACATTACCTTTGTTTGCCACTGCTGTTTGTGATGGCTTGCTGCTGGTTAGCTTGCTGTTTTGTATTGTTTCATTTTCAGTGGCTGTCTCTGTGTCTCTTTTTCGGTTTTTCTGTGTTTTTTTTTCTCTCTCTCTCTCTCTCTCTCTGTCTCTCCCTCCGGATGTTGCAATGAAAGTATTGCATGTGTGGACTGGGAGTACAGGCTGCTTTTGTAGGTTTATGCACATGTGCATGTGATGGCCTCTGCACCATTTGTTAGCCAGCATTTACTAATTGCATGCAGCCTGCTGTGTGGTAATTGCAGTTCTCACTGTGATTTCAGGACAGTGCTATAAAATGTTAGGTTAGGTAGGCGTAGCCCTTTCAGATTTTCAAGGTGGGGACCATGCTGGTATGCTGTGGACAGTGTTGTGTGAGTGTAAAGGTTGGTATGTCTCTCATATTTCAGGCTGTGTTGTAGGCACTGAAATGCATGTTGTACTGACACCTGACTATTGCTTCCTCCAGTTTATTCTTCTCAGTGTGTATGTTAACTGACACCTAATAATACTAATACTGTTTAAATTGGGGTATGTGCTTTCCTGTGGGACTTGTGGAGTAACTGGTATACAGCAGTGGCTCTTGCAATTTGTTGCTATGGCTTCACTATTTGGCCTTTACATTCACTCCTTGAATGCCTGCTAGGTGTCTTTACTGGAATGTGTTGCTATGGCTTTCCTATTTTCCATTTACATTCACTCCTTGTAATGCTTGCTATATTTCTTTCAACAGCAATTCCTTATATGTTTGTTGTGGTTTGGTGGTACTGCATGCAGTCTGGTCTAGCCAAGGTGTGGGGCTTGACACCTACAAGGGTATTTTATTTTGCTGCTGAGCAGTAGTGGGGCCTTGTACTTTGCACTAACAGTTATGGATAGCAGGCACATGCAGTGCTTGTAAACTGCTATACTGTCCTTATTTTATTAGTTGTATACCTCCTTTGATATTTGTGAGTTGTACCCCTACATGTGGGTGTGCTTGTGGAAGCTATTCTACAGCTATTCACAGAGTGTGTGACAGCAGACAGAATGATATGCCTGTGAGTTTGTGACACTTGCAGGCCTCAGATACTCTCAGGTGTATCTTTTATCAGCCTCAGGGAATGGTTCATATCAGTGGGATACACCCGTGATATATTTCAGATATTCTGCAGTTGTGACTGTGGGGTATTTTGAGCATATGTATTACTACACCATTTCTGACATGCAAGTAGTGCATATTTTCAGTAATTGACAGTTACCATTACGTGGGATAAAACGCCTTTCTGCCTACTGTTAGTACATTTCACAAGGAGTCAGTGGGGCACAGTTAACATTTGTTTACAAATCAGGGACATCCTTGTAAATCAGTCACAGTTGCGAGGTCTGGCCTCTTACCCGTTCAAATATGCAGTGTTTATCCTGCTCTGATAGTGTGTGTGGTTTGCCAGATGCTACTGTCACGTTATTACCTACTAGCTACCGACTAGCATGGCTGTTTCTCTTCTCACACTAATGTTATACAAATCCACAAGAATTGCCAGTAAAGATACAAGAAAAGCTTTGTGTAATAGCCTTCCTATATTCCCTTTACATTCAGTCCTACTATTTCATGATATATTGCTTTCAGCACAAAGTTCTTGTATTTCAGTCATGGCTTAGTGGTAAGTCATGCAGACTAGTGTTTCCAAGGTCCTGGGTTCGAGACTGACAGAGGAATTTTATTTTGCTGCTGAGCAGACTACAGGCCTTGTCATTCAGAGTGACTAAGGCACTTTTAAGCAGTTGTAAGTGGGTTAGCGCTGGTTTGCGTGGTGCTCACGCATGCGTACTGTCGCTTAGCTTCGCGCACACACTCTTAGCTATGAGCACACAAGCGCACACCCACTTACAACTGCTTAAAAGTGCTTACTCTCGCACACACGCACGCTAATTTCTTTGAAAGAAAAGAAAATGGGGAGATAGGAAAGTGGTGAAAAAGGGGGCACAAAGAGGGTAGGACAGTAGGAAAACAAGCTCGGGATTTGCAGGAAGGATGTAGGAAAGGCCCATAGCTACCCATTTCTTTATCAGCAACAGCTGTGCATATGTCTGTAATTTGGTGTGAAATTTGAAACCTTCCACCCCTGAGAGAGGGGTGAGGACAACAAAATATGTTGTACAGCCAATTGTAATTACCAGTTCACATGTCCAGCAGACATGTCTGCAAAATGGGCAGCTATGTATGGGGCGTAATTTTTTGCGGGAACAGAGTGCCCTTTTTTATTTTTTTCAGGTGAGAGTGGAATGTGAGGTACAGGAAGTAGGTATATTTGGGGAGGTAGGTAGGGGAGGTTAACAGACAAAACAAACAAGATGCATAGAGGGGCGGACACATGTGGGGGTGAAACACAATTGACGGGGACAGATGTTTGGATATCGCGAGTCCATAAGCCCACAGATGGCAACAGTGGAACTGAGATCCCCACCCATGGGCAGTTGCCACTGTGCCTTCACAGCCCAGGATGGGGCTGTGCTGGGGACTGTGTAGGATGGGCAGCCGGCACACCCGTGAGTTGCGCCACATGAGCCTCAAGCTGGCGTAGGGGTTCAAGCACTGAATGCCTGATTTCACTATGCACCACAGTCCGGACACTTTGGAGGGTGAGTGGACGGTCTCCTCCGGCCATGCTTGCAGAGGGGGGGGAGGCGAGCCCCATCCCCTGCAGCGCTTCCACCCGAAGGTGGCACAGGGCCACCGGAGGAGGTTCCGGCCTGGGCACTAGTGCCAGGTGCACTCACCAACTGAGGTGGGAGAGGTGGGTCCGCTGGAACCCGCCTTCCCTGTTGTCCTATGTTTAGCAATATTTTATGACATTTTGTGCTAGTAACAAACAATACCATTCAAAATTAGTTGTAACAGAATGCATCAGTATTCCCATTAACCAAACACCCATAAATTCCAAACATTGAACAGCAAGCATAACACATGCATATTTTGAACAACAGTACACAATCCAGCAGCATGCAGGGTTGATTGATGGCAACAAGCCATCAGGTTTGGATATGTGAACAGGGCACACGCAGCAACGTATGTGCAAATATGTTTGAACCAACAGGACAAATGTCCATAGTAATTAATTGTGAATACACATACCCAGTTTGTTGTGGAATGGCATTATTTGTGAATATAGGGTAGGGTGAAGAAATATTTCATTAACAACTTCAGCTACCTATACATATGCTGTACATCTCTAGTAGCTGCAGATATATATACCCTACAGGTCTTAGTACAGTTTCCTATATGTAACCTTAGAAATGTTGGTGATGGGACTGTTACTGCTACATTAATATACATTGCATTTTTATTCATACACGTTCATGTCTGGCTATGTTCAGGTACAGCATCCTGCTACATTTCATTTATATGGCTCTAGACAACTGTGGATGTTCATTATTTCATACAACCATACTATCTCCATATTGCAAAGGTACAGCAACATATCCAAATTGTGGATCAGACACATTCCAGCTTCAGTACTTTATTTCAAACATTTCACTGTTTGGTTGTGGCTGTCTCATTCATTTCATTATGTACTGACTGCAGTATACTTTATTCAGAAGTTATAACAGCTTTCTTGGTCGATTCATACCTCTTTCTCACAGTCTCACTTGTTTTATTTTTACAATTCAAGATGGTACTTTATTCTAGGCATTATTAACATGTCATACTTCATTACAACAATCCTTTCCAACAGACTCATTTGTTTCATATGGCAGATTTTCACAGGGGATGTATTTGACACATGTCTATTGTCTTTAGCTTGTTTACCACTGATTTTCAAGCTGCAGCAGGTTATCTGATATTACAATACAGGTGGGAAATCACTATTTCAGACTTGTTTAATATTTATTTCTGGATTACAGGCTGAATCACTTATCTAATCATACAGTACTAGCAGAATCTTTCTTCTAGTGCTATTTGAACTTTATTAATATGTAACTACACTGAACTCTTTTACAAGCTGTCTCACTTATATTGTATAACAATTACAGAAATATAATTACTAACCTGCCTGGTGGCGCAACCGCTCCAGCCTAGGCTCGCTGATTCGTAGAACGCACACCTGCAGCTGTAATATAAATGAAGTAATATTGGAACATACATCTCCATAATATCAGTTAGGATAATTCCTTATATACATAATTACATGAATACTTACTCAGTAGTTGGGCGTTAGGCATTTGCTGGGCCTCCTGGATCCAACGGTTCAGTTGGTCCTGCTTTCATCTCTTCAGGTCCGCATGGTGGTAATGGACCTGTTCACCAGTCCTTGGTATGCCTGTGGCACTGGTGAGATCATGTGCCAACCAGTTCCACGTCTCTGCCTTATACGCACCCCACAGAACCTGGCCCTGCATGAGTTGAGCCTCATGATCACTAGGAGCCAAACCATTTATTTGGACTCCTCAACACCCCACGTCTGTGCTCGGAAGTGACTACCCTCTCCTACACCTGCCATCCTGACTGCAAATAGGTTCCACAATCAGTTATGCTGTGTATTCCCACCTATGGGGCTTATATATGCCATTTTTCCTGCACTTATCTGTGATTGGCCATTTTGGAATTGCATCAGCTTCACAAAACCTGCTTTGTCATGCTTCTATTTCCATTTATTCCTATATATATGCTAATACTGCATTTTTCAGTACAGCTGTCATGGCTTAGTGGTTCAGTACTTTGACTGTGATGCACAGTATCCTGGGTTCGAGCCTGGGCATTGCTTTTTATTTATTTTACTACTGAATAGACAGGCTAGGAGGTGTGTCTGTTTAAAGGCGGCTTTGATACAGGTTGCTCAACGTTGCCCGCCGGTAAGCCGGTTGGCACGCTGCGCAGCTCTGCGCAAATGGGTTACGCTGGTTAACGCGTTATTTGGCTATGAGCACTCATATTACGCTATGAGAAATGTTGCGCAACTACGGGCACACAGTTTCTGTGTGTTAAAGCGCTGCTCAACTCCGGGCACTCATATTACACCTGTTAAACCACTGGTCACCTACGGGCAGACATACTCAGCTTGTTAGAGCGCTGCTCAGCTATGGGTACTTATCAAATATTTTTTTTTTATTGTGTCATTTTCTTCATAAAAACATGGCCCATTTCATTACATTTTACTTAAATTATAATTATATATATATATATATATATATATATATATATATATCTATATATATATATATATGTCAGGGGATTGTTTCGTGCTTATTTCACTAAAAATTTAAAATGTTGCTGGGGCTCGAACCGTGACTACCTCCTCTTTGGCCGACATCTCTACCGCTACACTATTGCTACTTGGCTTAATTTGCATATTTAGATCTTATATGCCTTTTCAATGACTGCTAACCATGGCTGAGCGAAGGGCACACCCGCACAAATGAGCGCAATTACGGGAAAACATTTTTGAAATTATAAAAAAAAAATTAAACTGTTCATTTTTACGTTTTACATTTCAGGTGGGTTTATAGTCTGTGGGGGCATGTGTGCTGTTGTGTTTCTTGACATTTCCGCGGACTCGCTCGTGGGAGTTTCCTTTTGGGACTGTGATTCTTCTGGGGGCATGTCCCTTTGCAGGACTCACTATGCGGACACGCCCCCTACATTGCTACATGGACCGTGTTAGCCTAGGGTGTGATTCAGCATGCCCTCATGAATATGCATGGCATGCTGACATCATCCCGTTTAACTGCAGCCTCCGTGTAAGACTTGCTAACTCTTACACGGAGGCTTTGTGAATCCTGCCCACTTTTTTATTTACTTCTTGTTTTAATTTTATAGTCGCTAAACAGCAAAAGCACTGTTAAGCAATAGGAAAAATGGCAGCAGTTTACTTTTCAAATGACTGAGCTTCACAGCAGCTTAATATGTTGCCGTGGAGTGTTTTTTTATTTATGTTATATGCATATTTTTGTATTTTTTAGTATTCCTAGTATATGTAAAGTAATTACTTAGGTATCCTTTTTTTGTGTTACTTCTCTAAAGGTGTAGACACATGATCTTTTCCTTTTTGTATTTAAATCATGTGTTTTATTTCAGAAGAAGAAGCCTTTATTGGTGAAAGTCTGGCACTAGCAAGATTTAATAAATTTCCTGCTGTTTAAGTATCGAGTGTTGTGGTGATGGTTTACTTTACATTTTGTTCTATTTTATCTGATTGCTGAGTACACTGGCTTTATCTACGTGGCAGAATTATTTTGTATTTTGATATAATGAGACAGTATTTGAAAAGTGTCATTTATTGCAGTACAGAAATCTGGAAACAGTAATACTATATGCATAATATAATTTTTGTTTGAAGGAGGGCTGCTAATCTTTCACTGGGGATATGCAGTTGTACTTTGTACAGTATGGATTTATATCAAAAGGGGTCACAGTATTGTAGAGTGAGGATAGTTTACCAGGCTGTTACTGGATAAGGTCCACAAGGTAAATCTTCATCTCTCCAGGAAAGAAAACATTATTGGCTACCAGATATAGGTCACAGCCATGAACTGAATGTGTGTCTTTGGTCAAGATAAGGCATCATACTGTTTACAGGATGTGCTTTTCTAGCTTAACCATGTAACCCTTGTGTCAGATTGCAAACATATGATGCAAGCATCATCACACCAATCTTCTGCTTTGTTGTGCCTACATGTGCTGCCTCCATAGTCTGCATTACAGACCAATCACTTCATACCTTTCATGCTAACTACAGACCAATCACTGCATACCTTTCATGCAGTCTAACTACAGACTACAGACCAATCACTGAATACCTTTCATGCTGCTGGGCATACAACACTGAGTCATGTGTATACCACCAACAGTCTAGAAGTCAGGGTGCTATCGGGATCTGTGTCTCTGTCAGCATGGGTCAGCATAGATGAATGCCTGTCTTTTTGCTAGTGGGCTGGGAGTAAACCATAAACTGGTGTAAAAGGCAGTTTCTCCTGTTAACACTTTTTACATTTTTTAACAAGATAAGAGCAGCATAGAAAAAGTGTATCTGGTAAAGGTGTATTAAACAATAACTAAACTGCCAAGTTATGTGAAAAGGACTGTTACTCAGGGTGCTACTAAATGCAGTATGATGATGGAACTGTCAAAATCTTCATTAACCTTACAAGAAAGTCACTTCAAATAAGGAGTACCAGACTGGAACAATAGTGTAGCACTTTCGTCTCTGTTAAATCAAAATACTTCTTCAGAATCACAGCTGTCATTACAAAATAGTTTAAAAAGATATACACCCAAATCACATGTTCTAAAACTAAAGTTTTGTTGTCTTCATTTTTAAAATATTATTGTGTCACGAAGGCCAGGAGACAGGTTAGCCCTTAACTTGAACTACCAGTACACTTCTGTGATTTCCATCATTATATTTATATCACATCATAAAGTAACAAAATTAATTTAGTATAATACAATAAAAAAAATCTTAAAAGTGATACAGTTCTTATAATGTTTACATAGTGCCACTTTAGATGATTCATTCTGATGGCTAGCATGTGTTTATAAGTGATAATTTTCAGTGTGCTTTATCTGCATAATATGCTTCACATATGCCACAACTGGCAAGATATACAACCCCATTACTGTTGCAAGTATAATGGTGTTTATCCCCAAATGTTTTGTCAAACCATATGAGCTATTGTGTATGTATTTGCATTGCTTACAAAACCCACATGCAAAAGTGCATGTCCTCCCATATCAAACCAGTTGTTCATTTTTTATTTTTTTCTATCAAAAATAACATTAAGGTCAGCATTTCATTTGTAAATAAAACAAGGTTTATCACCCACATGCTTCAGCATTTCTTATGAATATTTTCCAACTGTCATTTAAAATTCTTTAATGTTTTGGCTATCTACTGGAAAGTCTATGTTGAAGGATGTAGTTATTCATTCCTTAAGTCTCCCTGTACCCTCTTTAATCTGTCTATTAGCAATAGCATATATTATGCCTGCCTTTTTTTCTTTTACTTCCTTGAATACATGCTTTATACCAGCTGTATCATATACAACATTGTCATATTTTCAAAAACTAGTGACGTTTTTTTTTCCAAGCAGTCAACTACTTGCAAAATGAATTACAGTGAGAAACAAATTACAGTGTTAAGCATGGAAACATGTTAATAAACAGATTGTAAACCATCATTTTTCCCACATCAGTTTCACCCATTATATTTCCTTTGCTTGTTTGGAATCATTAGATTTTGAATTATATAAAACAAGTTGAAAAAAAACCCTGCAAACTGATTTGTTAGATTATAAAGATGGATATGCTTATAAAATTCCAGACATTAAAAAGCTCAGAGAATCAGTCAATCAACATAATTATTTCTAATACATGATTACCAGTACCTAAAATAACCCGGAACTTAGAGAGTTGTGAGCTACTGAGAGAAGAACAGAGGAACAAACAGGACCTAGAAAATCAGAAAGATTAAAATAATCTTTTTTTTTAAGAAAAGGAATAACTTCAAAGACCACTGAGATTGGTTTAAAGGAAATAAATAATATAGGGAGCACTTACTGTACACCTGACCTTTTCTATAATTCTTAAGGTGATTTTGCTTCAGTTAACTCTCCATTATTCTGAAAATAATGACTGTTTGATTTCATTGACAATTTTAAAAACAGTATCTGTAAACAAGACAGACTGCATAGGTACAATTCTGGTACTGGCAGTTTAATTAATGAAGGGGAAATTCAGTTATTTCTCAGTATACAAATGTAAGTAATGCTGGTATATCTACTGAGGCTAACATTATTCCAGGCAATGTTTATGATACAGTTGACAGTACTGTTACAGATAGCTATTTCGCTAATTGTTTTTATTGTTGCTACACTAGGACCAAAGAAGAAGGTTGTTTAAATCTATCTGGTATTACTCCTTCGAATACTTAAGTTAGAGAAGCTTTGCTTGTAGACAAAGAGAAGGCCTTTGAGATGGTATTGTCAGGCTTTAATTAAAATTAGAATTTGATATAACTTTGAACTCTGATTACACACAAGGAAATTGAACTCGTTCCTAACAATCCAACTAACATACTCCCCGCATAAACCTTAGCTACCTCTTGCTAACATACCGCACCATACAAGTGTCCAAGGAACTCTGGGGAAAAAAAAACTGGGTTGGGTTGCATGGCTAGACATATAAAGATCCTGGCAGTTGTTAGCCTACTATAAATATGTGAACTTGAATGATATATAATTTTTTTTTTTTTGCTGAGGAAAAAGAATTTTCAGTACAGAAAAAGAGGGCATTAGATGTAGTAGTACCTTTAACCCTCCAGCAATTCTGACTATTCAAGCTTATAAAACAGCTTGTGAACATGATATTAAAAAATCTTGGAGAAACAAGAATAAATGTACATTTTACAATATGACTATAGAAGAGAAACAAGTTTTAAAAGACCTTAGAGATAATGATAAGTTAAAAATTATGAAGACAGATAAAGGTGGGGGGCTTGTGTTAATGGACTGAGAGAAGTGCAAAGTAGACATCGAAAATATTTTGCAAGGCAAAGACTATTATCAGGAAATCAGTATGAATGACATCAGTAATGCATATACAATTATGGACGGACAGTGACTTATTTAATTTATTACATATCAACACACTGATATTAGATATGTATAATTTTCTTACAGTAGAATATCCTGTATTACCTAACCTTTTTAATATCCCCAAAATTCATATATACTGATTTCAATCCACATGTTAGACCAATCATTTTGGCCAAATGTTCAAAAATAGAACCCATAGCTATTCTGACAGGCTATAAATAGAGATAGTATGAAGCAGTTACATCAGTTATATGGATTTTGTGAACATTATTAAATCTTATGTAAATTATGAAGTTATAAACATTGTGCAAAGTAATCATTATTTTGGGTTTATTGGTAAATTTTGCCAACAAGTTTGTGGTATAGCAATAGGGGCAGTGGTAACTCCCACTGTTGCTGTACTTGTACTAATGTAATGTGAAAATTAACTAATTTATAATAGCCCAAGTAAAAACAACATTAAACTATACTTTAGACATATGTGTAGATTATTTTTTTGTCTAAGAAGGCAGTGAGGAAGATTTGGTTAAATTTGTGACACATGTAAGCAAGTTCGCAAACTACTTGGAGTTTTCATTTTTGTCAAAATCCCAGATCAATTTTTCCATTTCACCATTAATAAGAATAATGACATGGATAAATTACAGCCAAAATCTGCAGAAAACCCACCTTCAGCAGCATTTACAAGATGGCTCCACACAGAGCAGCAGCTTAATTTCAGCTCTCCCAGTGCAAAAACAAAAACTCAGAAAAGAGAGACAGTGCATTTGTCTTTTTGGTTACATTTTAGTAACTGGGTAGTAAGTGCACTGCCTGGATGCCATCAAAAAAGAAATTCAGATTACATGAAAAAAAAATCAATCATAAAAGGTGAGGAGAAAACACTGACTGGGAAGAATCCTGCATCAGCAAAAAGCAGTTCAGGCTTCAGTACTGGTACAAGACATGATTTCCAGTAATAAACAAACACTGAAGGAATATATCAACTCAAATAAAAAGCTGGAAAATGGAAAAACTTTAAAAGATATTCAGATGAGCTGATAAAACTGAAAAAAATAGAGGTTGAAATGAAAAAAATGGTTGGCTGAGTATGAGACAACTCAAGAAGAGATGTTTCAAAAATTATTTAGAGAATAGAGCGCTTAGGGAAAATGTTAGAGTTTCTACTGTACCAGAGAAACTGGAAGGAACAGACGGTATTAATTTTAAGAAAGCACAAATAAGAAACTAAACCAGTATTCCACAGTAGGAGTTGTTAATTGAAATGGCACATTGTGTGCATGCTACAAACCTCTGAGAACGTGAGAAAACAACCCAGACTTGTAATAGCAAAGATGCAATGCTACCACCAGAAAGAATCGATTCTGACAAAACTGTGGCAGAAAGACAAAGTACGAAAATTGGGAGACAGTAGAATATTTGTGGAAAATGATTACTCACTGTACACCAGGCAGAAGAGGTGTAGATTTATTCCAGCAATAATGGAATATTGAGAAGCAGATGTGAGATTCAAGCTGCTGTATCCAGCTATTTTCAGAATATTTTTTTCCTGGAGGGTCAAAATCATTTTTTGATGCAGAACATGCTAAGGAGAAAATACACAAATTTGTCAAAAAGTGAGCTATCAAACAGAAAGGGATTGTGTTTCTTATTCTTCTGATAATAAAGCCTGTGGAGACACTATGACAGTGAAATCTTTTCCAATGTTCCAAAGAAAAATGCTTGAGAGACAGAAAAAGCACAACAGTTGACTAGAGGAACTAGGAATATGTTGGAAATGAACCAGAGACTGGATTTGGGAGATGGAGATCAACAGATGGAAAACCAGCAACTCTGAAATTAATGAATACATGTGTGATTGCAAAGCATTAATTACATATGTGAAATATGACAGACCAAGAAAACCTGGAAATATTGGACTTTTTAACTTTGTTAAACTTGTAGAGGGCTTATGCATTACTTCATGGCATTAATGTTTGGAAGAACATTAACAAGAGGGGATGAGGAAGGAAATAGGAAGCTGTAAGTAAAACAGTTTTTGTTCTTAACAGTATTTTTATAATGTGTGTAATAGAGATAATAAAATAAGTAGATACACCTATTTTTCTTATTCAGATTTAAGAAATGTAGGTACTGCAATGTAAAATGAGAAAAAAGCCTGGATGAAAGAGAATTACATAAGAAAAATTGATATGCCTTTTAGTGAATGACTGGATTAAGGCCCTTGACTTGATTTAATAACAAGTTTTAAGAGGAAGGAAATAAATGCAAGATCACTGAATGTAATGAAATGTTTTCCTCTAGAACATAAATGTTCACACGGCAATATGAAAAGCTTATAATGGAAGGCAACAGTGTATCTGGTTATCATGTTTCTATGGACAATCAGACAAGTAGGGCTTAAAAATAGAATACTTATTTTTTCAATGGCTAAGTGAGAATGTTTTCTGAAAGCATTCAAGTTGTTTTCTCCATCTGGGAAAGCAATAAAGATAGGTCAAAACAGACTGCACTTAGCTGAACTAGAAGCAGGCTTTTCCTTGCATCTTAGCATGGATAGCCTTTATTATAGGTTAATTTAAGGGACACTTGTTCCTATTAGCAGGATTCAATTTCATTATTTCAATATGTACATAGTTTTATGAGTTAGTATTAAGTTAATAGGTTCTGGGTTGTCCTTGTTTTGTTTGACGGTATTCATTAAAACAAAAGTCTTGTAAGATGTGACATCAATTCAAATGGATATGACAAGAAACAACTGTATAAAAAGATCAACCTGCTAAACATTAATGCACGCATATAATACAAAAGCTGGAACTAGACATTTAAAAAAAGCTTTTATATATAACAGGAGAGGATAATAACTTATTATAATGACACTTTCCATATTATTTTTAAATGTGACTTGTCTTACAGATATATACAAGAAAGAAAGTGTAGTGAACTATATTAAAAATGCTGAGTGCAAATAGCTATGCTACAGGAGACAAATTTGGAAAGAACTGAACATGTAAATTTGTTAAAGAAAGGATTTCAGGATGGTTGTTCAGTGGAATATCTGGGACAAAGAAAAAGATGAGTACTTGCATTAATTTTGAGAGGAGCTCCAGTAGTGACAGAAGAGGAAAAAAAGATAATGGTAGATTTATAGTACTAATTAATGGACTACTGGCAATGGAGGAGGATTACTGTGCATGTATTTATATTCCGCCTAATACTGCTGCAATTGAGCTTAAGAAAATTCTGGGAGAAATAACCAGCTTTCATCAGGAAATATCACATATAGATGGGTACTGGAATTTGATTTGCAGCAGTGAGGATGCATCTGGTGGGTAGAAGTGGAAAATATAACAAAAAGAGTAGAAGTTTGAAGAAATTTATGAAAACATTTGTTATGGAAGATGTGAATTCAGTAGAAGGAATTCAGAGATAATTTACATATTATCCCCCAAGGCACAAAAACTGGATTAGGCTAGGCATAAATTATATTTCACAGGAACATGTGCATTTAATTGAAAGTTTTGATATGCATGCAATAACTATTTCAGAGCATGCACCAAGAACTACAAAAATGCATAGTAATGAAATAAAACTGAGGCACTGATGCCTCCCCACTGGTCTGCTAAAAACAGAAGAATTTAAGGAATGGGTAGTGGAAATTATTCGGGAGTTATTAGAAAAGATTGAAATTTCTTCTGAAAATGTAGATAGGAAGTGCAATAAAATTAAAGTGGAGTTTATTAATAGGGTGGAGATAAAAGGAAAAGAGATATCTTTAAGAAGTAAAACAAATTATTTAGAGGGACTGACAAAGGTTAAAGTACTGCATAATAGGGTGAATCTTACATAACAAGAAGAGGAGAAATTGAAGAGTACTTAAGAGAAAATAAGGGGCTAACAAGCACAAACAGCAGAAAGGAAGGTTTGTTGCCAAGCTTAGGGAGCATTTAGCAAGGAAAATAAATAGAGATCCCGTTATTAGAAATAGTTTGGAAATTTTATGAAAATCTGTATAAAGCAGAGAAATGTGGAAATCAAGAAAAAGTACAAATGGAAATGTTTATGGAAGAATTAAATGTGTCAAGTGTAGAGATAGACGAGGCTCAATTACTGTCAGGATAGAAGAAGAAATGGTAATGTATAACCAATCTAACGAAACCACTTTGAACGCCAAAAATTTAATATAAAGCTTTCGGGTTAACCACCCTTCATCAGTACATAAAATAAATGAATCTCATCTTCATTTAAATAGGGATCTAATAATGTCACATGATACAGCCAGCCTAACCTAACAACATTAATTGACAATTAAATATTTAAATACTTAAATAACTTCATTAAAAAACTTTCATCACACTAATTTAATTTAAATTTAATTGTCAATTAATGTTGTGAGGTTAGGCTGGCTGTATCATGTGACATTATTAGATCCCTATTTAAATGAAGATGAGATTCATTTATTTTATGTACTGATGAAGGGTGGTTAACCCAAAAGCTTTATATTAAATTTTTGGCATTCAAAGTGGTTTTGTTAGACTTGTTTGTGCAGTATCACCAGCAGTTTGTCTATAACTAATGTATAACCAATCCACAGGAAAGTCCCCAGGAATAGATGGTATTCCTATGGATGTTTGGAAGCTAGGAGGGAAGAAAATGATAAAGATCTGAAAGGTTTTAACAGTATTTTAAAATGAGGAGAAGCACCAACATCCTGGAAGAAAGAGGTCATAGTTGTAATACCTAAAGATGATGAAGACCATTAGATCCAGTTTCATTTAGGCCCATTCTTGATTGTAAGCCATTATTATAAAGTGTTTATATCTATAATGGCTAAAGAAATGGCAAAGAAGATGCCAGAATTGATAGATATGGCTCAATTTGGTTTTGTGCAGTGGAAGCAAACATTTGACAACATTAATTAACAATGATGATCCAAAGGGAAGGAGAATATAAGGAAATACCACTGTTGTTAGTGGGTCTTGATGCAGAGAAAGCATTTGACAGAGTAAGTTGGGATTTTATGAGCAGGGCAATGGAAGCATAGCATTTGCATTCCCTAATAAAATTATAAGGATGATTAGGCAGAGATATGAGGGATTGGAGGAGAAAATTAAAGTGGGGGAGTTCTTCTTTGATAAGTTCTGTTTGAGCAGAGAATCAGGCAGAAGTATCCTCTTTCCCATTTGGTATTTGTGTTATATTTAGAACCACTGGCAAAGAAAATAAGGGACTCTGAAATTCAAGCATATAATTGGTATGGTAGTCAAGAAAAGTTGGCTTTATTTTCAGATGATATTATTTTATACCTGATAAAACCAGAAAAAGATATTTCAGGGTTGTAAAATATTCTGAGACAGTTTCATATCTTTTAGGGACACAAAATTCATGGAGATAAAACAAAGGCAATAGCTGTAAACTATGTACCCACACACAAATTGGTTCAGCAATATGACTATTTAAGGGGACATGATAAAATGAAGTATTTAGAAGTATGGATTAAAAAAGATTTTGTTGTGGTTAAGGATATGTGGAAAGAGACCAAACAAAAGATAATACAAAACTGAGAAATTGGCAGCTGTTTTTATGGATTGCGTGATACAAGCAGTGAAAATGTTTTATTCCCTTTGGTTTTATACACAGGTCAGACATATTTTTATCTACCAGAGGAGAAGTTGTGGAAAGCAATTAATTAAGAGTTGAAGGGATTTATCTGGGAGGGAAAGAGAGGGCAAGAATCAAATGGGATAAGATGATCCTTCCAGTAGAATGAGGATGCTTGTGACTACCTGATTTGAAGGGGTATTTCAGAGCTACACATTTAAGGTACTATACATAGCAAAGGCAGAAAGAAATAATTAAAAGTGGAAAGGGATGATGGTGAAATGGGGAAAAGCACAAGAAACAAGGCGTGACTGGGTTTTTTGATGCAGATCCTTAAGGAGAATAACAATAATGAAATAAAAGTGTGTGTAAACAATGATAAAAATGTTTTTGTAACTGGTTTTACTGTATAATGATGCATTCTGCTTAGAACCTATAGTTGCAAGTAATTGTATAAATATGTAACCATATTTTTTCTGTTTCTTTCTGCTTGTATAACTATGTGTATGTACTGGAGCTTTTCTCCCTGGGTCTCCTCTGAAAACAGGCTATTTTTACCCAGTCGGACATTTACCCAGTAAACAAAGATAATGGTAGATTTATAGTACTAATTAATGGACTACTGGCAATGGAGGAGGATTACTGTGCATGTATTTATATTCCGCCTAATACTGCTGCAATTGAGCTTAAGAAAATTCTGGGAGAAATAACCAGCTTTCATCAGGAAATATCACATATAGATGGGTACTGGAATTTGATTTGCAGCAGTGAGGATGCATCTGGTGGGTAGAAGTGGAAAATATAACAAAAAGAGTAGAAGTTTGAAGAAATTTATGAAAACATTTGTTATGGAAGATGTGAATTCAGTAGAAGGAATTCAGAGATAATTTACATATTATCCCCCAAGGCACAAAAACTGGATTAGGCTAGGCATAAATTATATTTCACAGGAACATGTGCATTTAATTGAAAGTTTTGATATGCATGCAATAACTATTTCAGAGCATGCACCAAGAACTACAAAAATGCATAGTAATGAAATAAAATTGAGGCACTGATGCCTCCCCACTGGTCTGCTAAAAACAGAAGAATTTAAGGAATGGGTAGTGGAAATTATTCGGGAGTTATTAGAAAAGATTGAAATTTCTTCTGAAAATGTAGATAGGAAGTGCAATAAAATTAAAGTGGAGTTTATTAATAGGGTGGAGATAAAAGGAAAAGAGATATCTTTAAGAAGTAAAACAAATTATTTAGAGGGACTGACAAAGGTTAAAGTACTGCATAATAGGGTGAATCTTACATAACAAGAAGAGGAGAAATTGAAGAGTACTTAAGAGAAAATAAGGGGCTAACAAGCACAAACAGCAGAAAGGAAGGTTTGTTGCCAAGCTTAGGAGCATTTAGCAAGGAAAATAAATAGAGATCCCGTTATTAGAAATAGTTTGGAAATTTTATGAAAATCTGTATAAAGCAGAGAAATGTGGAAATCAAGAAAAAGTACAAATGGAAATGTTTATGGAAGAATTAAATGTGTCAAGTGTAGAGATAGACGAGGCTCAATTACTGTCAGGATAGAAGAAGAAATGGTAATGTATAACCAATCTAACGAAACCACTTTGAACGCCAAAAATTTAATATAAAGCTTTCGGGTTAACCACCCTTCATCAGTACATAAAATAAATGAATCTCATCTTCATTTAAATAGGGATCTAATAATGTCACATGATACAGCCAGCCTAACCTAACAACATTAATTGACAATTAAATATTTAAATACTTAAATAACTTCATTAAAAAACTTTCCTCACACTAATTTAATTTAAATTTAATTGTCAATTAATGTTGTTAGGTTAGGCTGGCTGTATCATGTGACATTATTAGATCCCTATTTAAATGAAGATGAGATTCATTTATTTTATGTACTGATGAAGGGTGGTTAACCCAAAAGCTTTATATTAAATTTTTGGCATTCAAAGTGGTTTTGTTAGACTTGTTTGTGCAGTATCACCAGCAGTTTGTCTATAACTAATGTATAACCAATCCACAGGAAAGTCCCCAGGAATAGATGGTATTCCTATGGATGTTTGGAAGCTAGGAGGGAAGAAAATGATAAAGATCTGAAAGGTTTTAACAGTATTTTAAAATGAGGAGAAGCACCAACATCCTGGAAGAAAGAGGTCATAGTTGTAATACCTAAAGATGATGAAGACCATTAGATCCAGTTTCATTTAGGCCCATTCTTGATTGTAAGCCATTATTATAAAGTGTTTATATCTATAATGGCTAAAGAAATGGCAAAGAAGATGCCAGAATTGATAGATATGGCTCAATTTGGTTTTGTGCAGTGGAAGCAAACATTTGACAACATTAATTAACAATGATGATCCAAAGGGAAGGAGAATATAAGGAAATACCACTGTTGTTAGTGGGTCTTGATGCAGAGAAAGCATTTGACAGAGTAAGTTGGGATTTTATGAGCAGGGCAATGGAAGCATAGCATTTGCATTCCTAATAAAATTATAAGGATGATTAGGCAGAGATATGAGGGATTGGAGGAGAAAATTAAAGTGGGGGAGTTCTTCTTTGATAAGTTCTGTTTGAGCAGAGAATCAGGCAGAAGTATCCTCTTTCCCATTTGGTATTTGTGTTATATTTAGAACCACTGGCAAAGAAAATAAGGGACTCTGAAATTCAAGCATATAATTGGTATGGTAGTCAAGAAAAGTTGGCTTTATTTTCAGATGATATTATTTTATACCTGATAAAACCAGAAAAAGATATTTCAGGGTTGTAAAATATTCTGAGACAGTTTCATATCTTTTAGGGACACAAAATTCATGGAGATAAAACAAAGGCAATAGCTGTAAACTATGTACCCACACACAAATTGGTTCAGCAATATGACTATTTAAGGGGACATGATAAAATGAAGTATTTAGAAGTATGGATTAAAAAAGATTTTGTTGTGGTTAAGGATATGTGGAAAGAGACCAAACAAAAGATAATACAAAACTGAGAAATTGGCAGCTGTTTTTATGGATTGCGTGATACAAGCAGTGAAAATGTTTTAGTCCCTTTGGTTTTATACACAGGTCAGACATATTTTTATCTACCAGAGGAGAAGTTGTGGAAAGCAATTAATTAAGAGTTGAAGGGATTTATCTGGGAGGGAAAGAGAGGGCAAGAATCAAATGGGATAAGATGATCCTTCCAGTAGAATGAGGATGCTTGTGACTACCTGATTTGAAGGGGTATTTCAGAGCTACACATTTAAGGTACTATACATAGCAAAGGCAGAAAGAAATAATTAAAAGTGGAAAGGGATGATGGTGAAATGGGGAAAAGCACAAGAAACAAGGCGTGACTGGGTTTTTTGATGCAGATCCTTAAGGAGAATAACAATAATGAAATAAAAGTGTGTGTAAACAATGATAAAAATGTTTTTGTAACTGGTTTTACTGTATAATGATGCATTCTGCTTAGAACCTATAGTTGCAAGTAATTGTATAAATATGTAACCATATTTTTTCTGTTTCTTTCTGCTTGTATAACTATGTGTATGTACTGGAGCTTTTCTCCCTGGGTCTCCTCTGAAAACAGGCTATTTTTACCCAGTCGGACATTTACCCAGTAAACAAATGTAAGTAAGTAAATCAATCAATAAATAACTTTACAGAATATTATATACATTAAGTAGCAGTAAGTATTCTAAGAACTAAGCCAACACAGGGATTAAAAAAAGAGAATGTGCTGATTTGGATGGCTGCAATTAGGGCGTACAGAGAATAGGCACGAGTGGGCTGGAATATACTGGAGAAAACTGGCAAAGGAAGCAAGGTATTAGTGGCAAATAATTAAAGATGGAAAGGTAATAGAATGGGGAAAAGGCCAAAAATTCATTTGGACTGCAGGCTAGAGATTACCTTCCCTATCAAGGGTTGATATAAGAGTATAGGCAAAGAGAAAGAAAGCAGGGGACCCTAAGTAAAAGATTAGCACTGGTGGAGTTTTTTTGTAGACTCCGGAGCAGAAGCTGCTGTTAAAAGGATAATTAGCAGGGCATATAAAATATTGCATGATAACTATAGGAATCAATCAGGGGAAGTTAGAAAGGGTTAGGAAGAGAGAGACCGAATAAGCAATTCACAAAGAAACAATGGCAGGATATATATATGTATGGCTGCAAAGTATTCAGCAAAGTCTAGCAGATTCAGGATCTTTGCTTGGAAGTGTTTGCATAGGTATTTTTATACCCAAAGCAGACTCCAAATAATTTTTCCTCAGATAGATTGCAAATGTTGAAGGTGTGATGGGGAAGAAAGAGTTAATTTGTAACATATTCTTGAAAGTGTAATGAGTTGGCAGATTTTAAAAAATTCCCTGTGGACTACTCTATCAGAAATATTGGTTGAGCAAATTGTTGTAACAAAGGAAATGATTTTTTGAGCTGTGATACAGAATCAGAATTGCCTAGACATAGTAAGGCCTTGCTAAGTTTAATTTTGGTGGCTGCCAAAAAAAAAACAATTACTAGAAAATGGAAATCAAAGTTTAAACCATGTGTACTAGAAGTAGTGAATATATTATCAGAGATAAAACAACTGGAAGTGAGACCTTTAGAAAACTGTAGCAGCAAATTACATAGAAAAATGAAATTGTGGGAACGATGCATGCAGAATAATGTTTTGGAGGAGGAATGAGTTTTAAGGGAAGGCAGGAACTGAATGAGTTGTGCAATGTTTGACTAACAATGACTGGATAGATTATAAGTGATATATAATGTTTGCAACTGAAAATTTGTCAATATGGTTTGTTTTCATTTATATAAATGTATGACTGCCTAGGTCATAAGTGATAATACAATAAAGATGTTTCTTGTTTAAAAAAAAAAACCTTGAGCAACACTTATTTACATGCTAAGAGTTGTCACCTCCTGAATGCTAAACATAATATTAATAGTCAGCCTATAAACTTGTCAAGATTGAGAAGAAATACTTTAAAGCAAGTGTTTTCCAGTACAGAATATGACGTGCTTGATATAGATTTTATTTTCAAGGAGGAAAAAGAAAAATTGAAAATATAATCTGTGTCTACACTAATACAAAGATCAAAGACAACAGAGGGAAACATATGGGATGGATAAATACCTAATTCAGTCAATAGCCAAAACATAAAAATAATTTTACATAACAATTGGAAAATATTAATAGGAAATGCTGAAATACTGGAGCATGTGGGTGCTAAACCTTACTTTGCTTACAAAGGAAATGTCGTTATCAAAGATGTCTTTGATATAAACAAAAAAAAAAAAAATGAAGAAAAGCTCTGACATGAGAGGACTGGCACTTTTGCATGTGGGTTTGTAAGAAGTATACATACACACACACCCACACACGTCATTGTTTTGAGAATTATGACAAAACAATTGGGCCTAAACACCATTGTACGTGCAACAGCAATAGAGTTGTAAATCTTTCCAGTTGTAACTTTACAAGAGAGAAGTAAATACCTTGCTGGAAATCAAAGAATTGTGCTGGCAGTTCAGATTAGGGGCAAAACTGTTTCATGGCCTCAGTGGCACTATAAATATTACTTGTATTTTAAAAATGAAGGCAGCAAAATTGTGAGAATTTGAATGTAATTGCTTAGTTTTAGGACAAATGACTTGGGTGTGCATTTTTTTAAGACCGTTTTATAAATGAGTTGTATTTTGATGAAAGAGAGACAAAAGTACTATACTATTTTTCAAATCTGGTGATTCCTCATTTGAAGTGTCTTTGTTTACAACTTCTGTGGGTTTCACTCCAGTTCAGTACTGTAGTGGTTCTTTCATTTTCAGCTTTAATAACCTGTCTTATCAGTGTACTGTTATAACTGGCTCCATGTCGTAGAGAGATGACGCCCTGACTGTTTCAAGGATCTGGGTTCTGTTAGCAGGTTAAGGTGCCAGGGGAGCCCTCCAGGGAAGGGGTGGTGGTAGCTTGATTCATTGTAACTCTTCTTTAAAGGGGACCACATAGTATAGCAGTAGCATGACAGCTGAGGATGGCCATTGGGGTTGCAAGGCTGAGTATAGTGCTGTAGTGCCATTTTACTGTGTGTGTAGTAGCACACACCACTGGGATAGCACTGCCAGCTATATTTCAGCAGTACAGCTGTTGACTGCCCTCGGGAGGAAATTAGACATTGACAGCAGGGTTTCAGTCTTGCTAGATGCTGTCTGCAATCCATGGCTATTCGACTCTGTCTGCTGATATTCTCCAGTGCTGTGGGGGGGAGGAATAAATGTACCAATAGGACATGTGGAAGTGACTAAAAAAATAACCTACTATTATGGTTTGTACTTCATACTCAACAATTCCCTCCTAATTTAGGTTAAGCTTTTGATACAGGTAACTTATTGTAGAACAAAATTCCAAAGACAGGTGTGTAATAGATCACTCTGGAGGAGGAGGTACAAATAAAAAATGTTAGTGCTGCATAGACCATAATAAATTGTCACTTAAATAAATGTGCCCCTATCACTGTTATTACTGATCCCTCTTTTAACACTTTGCCTACAACCACTTCACAAAGATACCTAGGAATAGTGTTAAATCCTTCTCTGTCTCTTTTACTCTTCACATGGAAATCCAAGTTAACATAGAGCTAGGACAACTAAATATAATCTATTCAAGTTTCCTCACTCCAGAAGCCAAATACTCTATAGCCATCAAAATACTCATTCCTGGGACTGAATACGGATTGCCCCTTATTGTTGCAGACTCTGCTAATATCACATTATTGCAAACCACAGAGAATAAAATATTGTACTTCATTAATCTAGCCAACAATAGAGAACACTACTTCATAATAATAAAGAAATGTAAAGATGGCTTACAATTTCAGCAAGAAATAAGCTGTGGCTTAACATTCTTGTGTACAAGTTGCATAATATTGGATACTGTCCAACATTAAAGACCAGATTGCAATTATACTTTTAGAAATACAGACTACACTCAGCCAGACCAAATTAAAAATTAAATTATTACTATACAAATATTATTAATACACACACACATACACACACACACACACACACACACACACACACTCAAAATATTTAAAAAAACAAATCCTATATCCCCATACCCCTTATATACCAACTCCAAGATTACACAACAGTGGGGAAAAGGGTAAATTTCCCTTTGAAGGAGTTCTGTGTAGATCAATGTACAAGGGGGATCCAGGGAATTTACCCTTTTCCTTACTTTAGTGCAATCTCATAGTTTGTATATATAATTTGCAGGGGGGTTGGATGAGCATGGTGGTTTGCCCCTCTGCAAAAACAAAGATTTGATTTTTTTTAATATTTTCAGTTTTTGGAAATTCGATGAAATGGTCTCGACCATAAGTCATATATATACATACATTAATTATTAATCAAAATAGCTATGATTAATTATTAATATAATTACTATAGCATATTAATATACTATAGATTATTAATATGCACATATTATTAATATTATATTATTAATTTACAAATTAGCCACTACTGAAGAAAAAAATCTTTCTCTAAAAATACCCCTTTCAGATTTTTGTTTATTTATTTCTCAGGATAGTCTGATTGGATCAGCAAAAGCAAACCCCTTTTCACTGGGGGCCTGGGAAAGAAAGCTAAAAACAACAATATGAAAAAGACAAGAGTGGGAATTCATTAAAGCCTACACAATTTTTTTTGTTACACGAGCATGAACAATTTTAGATTCAGTAAGCATCACTTAGCATTGAGCAAACACGCGCAAATAGGGAAACTTCAGTGGAATGCAAATTTCCTCATAAACAGGTGAATGATGCAAATAAGCCAGGTGGAGCAATCCAACAAACAGAAAGGCATCAGTGTAGACTCCATGTCAGGGTCAGTAGTGTATGCAGAATCTTTTCACGTACAGGAGTCTACAAGGACAGAAGGGGTTATAAAAGTCCACAAATATAGACATAACTCCCCTGAAAATGTTAGATCACATACATATATGTATAAAAGGTACATTGTAAATGTCTGAAAAAGGAAGGGAATATATAAAATTAATAATATTTTTTTTTAATAATTTCGGCATGTTTGTGCACAATGCACATACATACTTAACAGAAATAAAAAAAAAGAAAAATAACATTTCTAATATGGTTTTCACAAATATACTGTAGAACCTTGCGTTGGATCCATACAGTGGTGCATATATCTGTTACCCAGCACACACGTCTATGAACTGTATAGTTTCTAGGCTGTCAGCACAGATATGTATACAAATTTGGTGAATTTCTTGAATTGCTAAAAGGAGCAAAAGTGTCTGCATATCCACTTCATGTAGGCACCTACACGATGTTGATATTTCCACTGGATGTGGATGACATCAGGGGAGGTGTGTCTTAGTATATTTATGATTTTTTTGTTCCCAGCGTGCGTGTTTACACAGCTTGCTGCCTAGCTCTGCATGTTCACTCAAGCAGACTACCCATGTGACATTGATGACACAGGCAGCAAGCAATTAAAAACGGATATCTTAAATAAATATTTATGACTTTTGTATAAGCTATACTGCACTCTGCAGTGCATAGCGCCATGTCACACACTAAAGTAGGGCCTTTAAATTATGTCAATTATATCTTGGGCAGATGAACTGGATCATAATTAGCCAATCCCACATGGTGGACCTACAGCAGACCTGTATAAAGTAGGCATACATCTTACATTCTGATTTTCTCTCAGTACTCAACCATTGGAGTAGAGACTTGGGAATTTTAACTGGGATAATGCTAGGGGCTGCTGCAGCTATGCTATATTTGTATGTGTTAGATGCTGAAGTCAGTGTTGCAGGTGCTGCTGACAATAAGCCTAGGCCGAGAAGGAGAAGAGTTTTCAGGCCTAGAGTAACCTTCCAGGAGCTACAAGAGCTGGAAATGGTAGAGAGATACAGGATGGACAGGGACATATTACAAAAACTCATTGAGCTCTGCCACCCTCAACTCAGAGCCTGGGCTAACAGAGGGGAACTTATCCCAGTGTAAACAAAGGTATGTGTAGCCCTTAGGATACTAGCTACAGGTACTTTTCAAAGACCAACTGGGGACATGATGCAGATGTTACAGGCATTTGCATCCAGAATACTCCACCAATTCCTGAATGCTATGCTTCCACAAGCCAGTGAGTACATATCTTATCCCCTTTCCCCTGAGGTATAGGCCAGCAATATGCAACATTCCTACCATGTAGCATACTACCCTGAAGTACTGGGTGCCATTGATTGCACACATGTACACATCAAGGCACCACCTGGGTACAATCTATGTTAACCACAAGGGATACCACTCCATCAACTGCCAGGTCATGTACAATGCCCAGGGGATTATTCTGAATGTGTGTGCTGGCAAGCCTTATATGGCACACATCAAAGCTGTAATCCAAAACAAATAAAGCAGCTTAGCAATACCAAAACACTTTATTAGTAAGACAAATCTTTTGGATATGCAATCCTTCTTCAGTGTAGTATAAAATAAATGAAAAAATGCTCAGTTATATACAAATCACTAAAACCATGAGACACAGCACAGCCAACAAGAATCAGCATCAATTATTCAATCAGTTATAGATAAAATATCATATCCCCAATATATATAAAACAAAATATTCACATTCATATAATAATGTATAGAAAAATACAATATAGAACATAATTCATTTCAAACATAACTGCTTCTGTTTTAAATAGGTTTAATACTAACCATTTTATTTATACCTGGTGCACAGTCCACCTGCAAGTGCACTATTCAGTCATATTCCTTCAGTTCTAATTTGTGATCCATGTCACCATCCCTTAGACTTTTAAAAGATACATCAGTCACTCGAAATATAAAATCATGCTTTCTCAACTAGATGCTTAGCTAATGCATTTGCCATCATATTCGTATGAGTATCTGATCTATGTTCAATAATTCAGTCCTTTAGTTTTCTAGATGATTTGCCTGCATAGAAATGCATACAGCTTTTATAAGTAGCCAGATAAACAACAAAAGAAGTATTGCATATTGCAGTACATTTGAAAAACATATTTCTTTCCTAATATGGAGTGTGTACAATCATATTCACTGCAAATAGCGTTACAGCAGGGGTACTTAAAACATGGATGTGTTCCCAGTTTATTAAAAAATTGAGGCTTTTTATTATAAGCCATATCCTTACAAGATAACTGGCTCTTTATATATGGGCAATTTCTATAAGCAAAAGAGGGTTCATCTCCTATGATTCGTCTAAGGTCTTGTAGGGCTTTTAAAATACTCCAATTGTTTGCTGTGATTTCCTTAACTGCATCAGTACATCTACTATAAGTAGTTAAATAGCGCAAAGTTACAATGGATTCTTCTCTAGGGGCTCTACTAGATATAATATTAACAACAAAATAAGCACAGCCACATTCAACGGAGTACCTGGAGGAGGAACGCACTGCTGATGTCCCTGTGGGCAGACGTAGGTGTGCTCAGTATGCCTTGGCTTTATTTAAGAGACAACACAGCACATTTACTGACAACCTAGGGGCTGACACCTTACTCCTACTCACATACATAAATTAAAATTAATGCCAGGCAACTCACACATCCTGTACCTATCTATGTATTGGCTGTGTACTGCTTGCATCAGACATAGTTGTGTCAACTGCTGAATTTGCAGAGTATGTCCATAACCTGCACAGTGGTTTAGTGGATTATTATGATATGTCATTATATGTATGGTCCGGGTACATTATAAAAGTAACTATAATGGGTTAGTTGGACAGAAATTACATCCGCATGGGACTACAGATACCCATTCCACTAACATGTTTCCATTTCTATTCAGTAGGCCTCATGCATGGAATATTCATGCAGTCCTACTGCAACACATTACTGGTAAATCATTGGAGGGAGATGTTAGACAGTGGGGTTAAATCATAGTCAGACTATCATGTATCCCAGCAGAATATGTGGTGTTGTTCTACACACACACACACACACACACACACACACACAGATATATATATATATATATATATATATATATATATATATATATATATATATATATATATTACTGTTATATACATAAATATATATGTACATATATGTCTGTATTGCCGGCATACCCAGATTATGTTGAGTAAAGTTGCACTATGACGCATATATAATGTTGGTCAAAGGTCCAAAAGTAAAGACTCAGCAGTAGATAATGCACTTACTTACAGACCCCTGTGCCTGCTGGATATCACCACACATACACCACCAAGTGAACAAGTTGTGTAATGTACTGTGTAATGTTGTATACTCACGCATTGACAGGGCAAATTATTTTTGGCGACAGGCTTGCCCATCCAAATGCAAACAGACACATAAGGCCATAATGGCTACTGTTGCCACATAGCTAGGATAAAAAACAGTTATCTGACTGCTAGACTACTAGATGCAGATGACAGTAAGAAGCAATGTCACTCTGCAGGTCACACACACTGTTAAACACAGGCCTTGTTTAAGTCCTCTGCAAGTAGTTCACCTGCAGTTATTTGTAAAGCAGACTTGAGCTGTGGTGTGTGTTAAGTACTGTCTGTAGTGTGCAAGACTAGATAGGTAGGGGTTCTAATCTTACCTCAACCCACTTGGTGTGTTTGTGTGTGTGTATGTGCTTCTTCCTACAAAACAAATGTGAATCCCCCACTGATTTTCAAACTGCAATGAATCTGCACTTTTTGGTCTTTGTAGTTGATGCAGGCCTCCAAACTCCTGTCTTCTACAAGGCTTGCTGATGTCATCTACCGTAAGACTACCAACAACCATCTGAATGTCAGACTTACGCTGTGGTGTATGTGTTAAGTTCTGTGATCTGTATTGTGTAAGACTAGCTAGGTAGGGGTTCTTATCTCACTCCAGCCCACTTTCTGTGTGTGTGTGTGTGTGTGTGTGTGTGTGTGTGTGTGTGTGTGTGTGTGTGTGTGTGTACCTTTCCCTACAAAAGAAATATGATTACTGCAGTGACTTAGAAAGAAGCAGGGTTTTGCACTATTTTGGGCATAGCACATGACACAGGCCTCCAAATTCGTGTTCCCCACAGGGCCTGCTGATGTCATCTAGCAAAAAAGTACCTAAACAGATATTAATACCAGACTTGAGCTGTGGTGCATGTGTTAAGTACTGTGCACAACTAGATAAGTAGGGGTTCTAATCTCATTGGAGCCAACTTGGGGTGTGTGTATTTTGTGTGATGTTTGGTAAACATTAATTAGTAGTGGTACTATTCTCATTGTAGCCAAGTTGGTGTGTGTGGATATTAGAGCGTTTTACATCAGCCTATGGGATCATATAATCATTGGAATATACTAGGGCCATGGCCCTAGGGCCCCTACAATCCTAGCCAAGTTCTTACCCTTATTTACCCATTGCCTCTGTCCAAATGGGACACAGGCAGAACCCTCATGGTGAAATTATGGTCACCCATCCAATCATACAGATAGCATCTGAAGAGGGCCAATGAGGTGCTCTGTTTGACATTAAGTGTGAATCTGTTCTAAAGGTTTGTTAAACTCTGGTAGGCAGTTCTCTCTCTCCTTCCAGCATGTTTTACTGATGTCACATACCAGGTTAAGGTCCGTACAATGAGTAATCCGTGTACCATTTGACTTACGGATATGCAGCATTTCTAATAAAGCAGGGTCACAGATTGCCTCGTATGCAAGGCAGAGATCATCTCTGAGTAGTCTGTATGACACAGACTAAAGTGACTGATTTCAGATGATCCCCATAGGACAGATGTGAAGACTTTAATTTCCCTTGTGAGGAACCTCTGTGGTCTCTGCAATTGCCACTGGTGCTTGGAAAAGTACATAACAAAATGGCTATTACACTCAGATATTGGCCTGATGAGAGAAGAGTACACGGAGGTTATACCTACTTCATATTTGGGTAACAGTGCCCTCAGTTATGACATGAGCAAGCTATAATGTCCTTCTTATCACTGTGGAGACATGGTGATCTAAGATAAGGTAGGTGTAAACCTGTGTGCCCAGGTCTCTCACCCCTGAGTATATACTTAAGGTGTTGCTATTGATGTGCTACTTAGCAGGAACATTACTGATACCAAAATGAATGATACTACATATATTTGTGTGGAGTTTAAGGCCATGATCATGGCAACAATCATTTGGTCATGTATGACCCTCTTCTAGGATGTTGACATAATTTGGAGTGTCTATGACCACTGAGAAAAAATTCCAGGTTCCGACCACCAAGGGTAAACACCACACATAAATTTATTGATGTAAAACATAAAAAGGTTAGCTCTTTCACGGCAACAAAGTGCAGCTTCTTCAGACCATTGGTGGGGGTTCTACAGTGGTCACCCATACTGGTAAGCACCCAATCCAGTATGTTGGCTCCCCTTGTGTGGATAACATCCCACTGGTCCAGGGTATTGTAATTATGAGCAAGTGAGTTTGAGCATGAGAAATCTACCCAGTTGGTGGATAGTTAGTCACCCAAAACCATCCTGTTTTGATGTACCTTGATAGACTCAAGTAGATCCATATAAGCACAGATGGTGTCCTGATTCATGGAGTTGCTCCTGTAGCTAGCAATGGCTTGATTAGGTATCCTACAAGCAGTCAATAGCATCTGCAGTTTCTCCAGGGAATCATACTGTCTAACCACTCTAGATGTGTATCTGTCCTTATTAAATATGTATACACTGCCTCCATTACTTTGCACATTTTAAGTTTGAGGTCTGAACATGTGGAAGGAGGTGTAGCCTGGTATGGCTGTGATGATCTCCACAACCTTGACTCAGGTGTCTGTGACTGCACAAATGTCTGCATCTTCCAAGGTGATGAGAGCTTCCAATGAGTAGAGTGTTGTGGTGACATTCCTAATGTTTAGCAGCATAACTGTGATGTTTGTAGATGGCAATTTCTAACTGGAAAAGTTTCCCTTGAGACAGTGCCTAAAATGCGCACTATGGGGGTGGGAACAGCCTTGGCCAGTAGCTAGAATCCCAGGGGTGACAGATGAATACTATCTCTGGCAAAGCATTGAGGTCTGTTGAGCAGGTCATCCCAGGCTGACAGATAAAGGATCCCCTTACAATAACACCACACACTAAGGCGATTATTGAAGTAAATCATTTTCTGTTTGTATTGAGCCATCATCCTAGGTGATGGTAAAATGTACCTCAAGGTCAAAGAGAGGTATGTCTCAAGTCGTACACACCAACAGGATCTATGACATAGTCATAACAGTACCTGATGTTGATAGACTTGAGTGCATGTGTCATATGGCATATCTTGGCACCTCACAGAAAGCTGACCGTGACCTTTCCCTTATGTAGCCTGGTGAGAGGCACATCAATGTGTCTCATCATGTAATCACCTATGAGTAATATGTTTGATTGTGTGTATTGCCTTAGGTGTTTGGTGAGACAGTGGTGCATGAACTATTATGTGTACTGTGTTCTGCAGAGGTATGATTATGTGTAACAAGCTTGTGTTTGGGTTTCTGAGGTGTCTGGTATTTACTTATCTGTTTGGTAAGGACTTCTGCACATGTAGGTATGTGTGATGTAGGTTTGGGTTGAGTAGTAGGTGAGATGTGCATGTTGGCAACCCATCCATTGTCATATGTACTGACTGGTGTGTGACAGAGCATGGATGCAAGGTTTTTAATATAGTTACATATCTCACACGTTGTGTTTGTGTGAAGTAGGAGTAGATGGTTGGGAGTGTTTTCCACATCTTGTCAGCAGTCAGTGATAATGCCATTAGCGATTATCACTTGTGCATATGTCACAACAGGCCATGGTTAGGCAGTGGCCTCACAGATGCTTAAATTTAAAATGTTATCATCTTTATGTTGTCATCCTAAGGTAAAACAGTACCTGACAGTCTGGCATAACATGATAGATTGAGTACGATGCTTTGCCAGGCATGAGGCATTTACATTAACCATAATACTGTTATTAGGCAGGGTCACAATAACATACCTACAAATGTAACAATGTACAATTCCAACAATGTTAGGGTCATGCTGCTCCAACCTTGTGGTTGACAGCCTCAAACACACTGTCTGTAGGCACTCTTTGCAGTGATGATGTGGATGTCCGTGCATGCACAGAAAACTTGTTCAACTTTGCAGTCATTACTTTGGCCTTGCAAGTCTACAGCGGTTGTCAAACAACCAGACAGCAATTGGATGATGTGTGAAATTACATGAGAACACAGAATTGTGTTCTAGTAACATAAATGTACAGTGTAACATACCTAGTACATGTGGGAGAGAGAAACACATTGGCCAAAGGTGGCCACTCTTCCACAGTAGGCCTCACATCCATGTCACACAAGTGCTCACCATTATGCTATTGAAGGGCAGGCTGCATGAATTGCTGTGAAATTGTCACTTAACATGGATCACTGCCACTGTGAAGCTAGAGTAACCTTGGACATCTATGTCTCCTGACATTGACCATTGTCTTGTGATGCAGCAGCTGTGCTCCTAAAAACCATGAGTTCAGTACCCTAGTCAAATCCTACAAAGCTCAGAACACAAAGCATAGTACATGCAAAAGTCAAAAGATTGCTCTGGTTCCTAATCAGGGCATCTACCTGGAAAAGAGTATGTCAAGCCTACACAGCCTTGCATCATGTGGGACAACTGTGTGGATCAGCAGACAGGCTGTGGCCTGCTTCTCATCTTGAGCTTGGCACTAACGTTTGGCTTCTGGTGAGAGTAAAAGAATAGGAGCTTTGTATCCCAGCAGAGTGAGCTTTGGTGAGATCAGCAGTAGTAGTAGTAGCCAGGCACCAGCAATTCAGGCCACTCCCCTCTTTTCAGCATTCTTCACAAGGTAATTGTTTGTTTTCAGTACACACTACTCAGTTAGTGTCTAACTGCAGAATAACTGTGTAAACACTCCATCCTTACCTTTACAGGGTGTATGTATTAGTTTCCCCTCCAGTGTTTGCCTGTGCTCTGTACAGATTTAGACACCTTGGGTGACAATTGTCTTGGAAACCATGGTGGAATTAACTGCAATACTGAGTTGTACACAGGACACTCAGCATGCAATGACAAGCATTGTCCCCAGAAGACTCAATAGTCTGATATTTATAGCCCTGAAAAGAATTATGATGGAAATAATCATTAAAGATGTAGTCCACCTACAGACACTGAACCAAACTCAGTTTGTTTTTTTCAAGGGCAGATCATGCCTACCCTACCTGGTGGACCTCATTGAGTGGTAAACAAAGAAATGGATGAGGGGAAAATGATCCACCTACCATGACCTGACAAGGCATTTGTCACTATTAGGCCAACAGGCATTATTGATAAACTGTAGAGGTTATTTACAAACTAGTATGTCAGCCGGTGGTTAGCCAAGTGGCTGACAGACATTCTCCAGGACAATAGCATTGAGGAGTCCACCACTACAATGAGGCCAGTCACCAGTGGACTCCCTCAGAAATCATTCCTGGGACTGCTCCTTCTAGGCATTTACTTCTCTGCAGTCGCAGCCACTGTCATTGGCCTCTGACTAAATTTGCAGATGATTGCAAATTAGGAGTCGTCATTGAATCCCACACTGACTCAACAGTAATCCAGGATGGGCTGACACAGACATTCAGTTGTTGTCAGAGCCATGGACTAACAGTAAATGCCAAGGAATGCATAATACTATCCCTTGGGAAGTCATCCACCCCTGGTAACTATTGTATTGACCACACACCTCCAACTGTTGACCCAGTAGTCATAGACTTATGGGTACATAGATACTGATCTAGCCTCTGACTGTCACTGGTTGGTAATATTTGGGGATTTATTTTGTGTTGAGCAACCTATAAGCAAAGGTATAGCATGTAAATCCAAGAAAGTCATTATTCCACTGCATTCAGCATTCATCACGCCTATCATTGAGTGCAGTGCCACCTTTGGTATTTAACTAACCAGGCATAGCCAGCAACTGTAACATCTACAGAGTTTCCACAGTAAACCAATACACAGTGTACATAACATGTCCTATGCAGATGTCATAAAGGCTGTGCCTGTATATTCTGCCTTCTACATACTTTGGAGTGGAGGTGTATGCTTGCCATGCAGGGAGATGTCAGACTCCACTGTGTACCTCCTGCATATCTAAGAAATGACTAGCATGAGAATTACCTGTTCTACCCACCTACATCTTGACTATAGTGTAAATAGGACATGCTGGACAGACAGGTATGTAGTCCCGAGACTACACCCAATATGTAACAGGGTCCCCATCCATGTGAAGCAGAGTTCTGCCCTACTGCCAATCATGTGCAAATTACATGATAAGATAGGGAACATGACAATGATATCTGCTTTAGGACAAGTGTTTCTAATGGACACAGGGAAACCATAGGTAGATGTTCTTCATGTTTCACTGTTGCAGTCATTACATTTAGGTAATCTGCTGGCAGGTTGCCCTCAGTTGGCCTGAATAACAAAGTCTTGGGTCCTGCGCCAGTTGCTGTCTCCTCTTCCATGAAGTCAGGTCATCAGGGGTATAAAACATGCAGCCAATGCCATTTTAATCAGTCTTTCTTGCCGCACAGTGCCCGAAGCAGAAGCAGTTCACAAGGGCCGGTCGGCCAACTCCTGAAATTTTTGTTTTTGAGTTTCAAAACCAAAGTCTTCAAACTAAAGCTAAGTACCCCATTGGGGAAACTTTTTCTTGCTCCTTACCGATGTCAGTAAAAGTTAATAATTACTTGTGGGAAGCAAATACCTCATAAGGATTTTCATTTGTACTGTATTCCTTGCCTACGCCCTGATCACAACGTGCCTTGCTGTCAGTTTTGTGCTAAATTTAACCAATGCACTATTAAGCCTCTGTATATTTTTGCTTCTAAATATTTTGGTTCAAGATTTAACTACCCTGAAATGTCATCGGTTAGCAATCTGACTACCGGTGTTCACAAAAAAACGCAAGGAAAAAGACAGATACAGACCGTCGAGGTCCAAAACTGATGATGAAGCTTCTCCTAAGCCAGTCGCCGGTTCGCCTGTACTCAGTGAGGTGCTTTCGCAGCCCCTGATACCCTCTATTTTTGAGTCACAGGCCTCTACCGAGTCCCATTCAGAGTCCAGTATGCCACGAGATTTGCAAAGTATTGAACCCGTGGATGTCTCTCTCTTGGATGGGTCCGGAGCCGCTGAGCAGGCACCAGCTTCTGTGGGTATTTTCAGACCTCAACATTTTTATATTAAACTGATGCCATCAACAAAAACAAGGTCAAAACCGACTTCTATGTCTAAAAAACTGACGCATGAGCCACGTGCTCAGGCCCCTATGCCTAAAAAACAAATGATCAAAATGGCTGAGGATTTAATTACCTTGATCAGGGGTTCCCAACCTTCCCTGCTAAGAGGCCTAGGCAAGGCACTGATTATGAATCTTCAGATCAGGTTTCCATTTCTTCTGATTCCTCTTCTGATCAGGAATTTTCTATTCCACCTTATGAGGATTCTGATGCAGGGGAATCCATCCCATCTGCATCTCCTCCTGATGATTACTCTTTTGGAGAGACTTTGCATACTTTAAGGGAACATTTTCACTGGGAGAGTCAGGACTTCTCTGAATCAAAAAATAGGCTTAGGGATTTTCTTCTTCTTCCTCAGCATAGGCCTTTGGCAATACCTCCTGTATTAGACATTGTTGATGATGTGTTCTTGGAATCAAGCATGGCTCCTGATTCCCTGCCTCCGGCTCCTAGTAAGTCAGACAGATACTACAGGGTTCCTGACTCCCACAAATTTCTTTTCAAAAATCCTGCTGCTGATCCTGAGACTATTTCTCAGTGTCCCAAGGGTGTTAAAGCTTCTACAGCCAAAAATCCTACCCCTTCTGATAGAGATTCAAGGGCACTGGATAGATGGTGTAAGAAGGTTTATACATCTGCAACCCTGGCACTCGGGGCTTTAAACTGCCAGTTTCATATGCTTAAATATCAACAGCATGTTATGGGCTTACTGAAATAGAAAATTATGTTGATTTCTGATTGTGTGGAAAAATAAAGAGTTACAGGATTTATTGCATTCAGCAGAACAGGTGGGAAAGCATACTTTGCAATGTGGTTTTGAGTCCTTGGAGGCCTCTTGCAGGGCCGCCATAACTGGATCTCTGATAAGAAGGTATGCTTGGCTCAAGGAGCAAAATCTGCCTGATCATGTTAAAGCTAAATTTTTGGATGCCCCTTTACAGCATGATAGTCTGTTTGGTAATAAGGCAGAAGAGGTTTTAAAGAAAATGGAAGACACAGCTAAATCTATGCAAGCTGTAAAAGATTTCTTACAAGTGCAGCCACCCACGTTCAGTAGGCACCAGCCTACTAAGAATTGGTCCTTTCCTGTGTTCAACAGAGCCACTCAGGGCAAACCCAGGTGCTCCAAAGGCTCCAGATATCAATCACAGGGATCTTACAGGTCAAAGCAATGGGGTGCCCTCCACCTCCAAATCTGGAGGTAACAAAGCACAGCCCTACAGTAAGTAGTCTCAATGACTTTCCTCTACCATCTCCAAGCACTTATCTTTTGGCAGCTCCCTTGGGGGGAAAAGTAGCACTTCATGCTCAAAATTGGCAGTTAATTACCCAGGACAAGTAGGTATTAAACATAGTATCCCAGGGGTACAGATTTCATTTCCACACTTTGCCAATTCCAAATGGATGGCCAGATCTACCACAAAACCAGTGGGCAGAGGCCCAGAAACAAGTCAGGTCCCTCAGGGATATGGGGGCTATTGAACCGGTACCAGAAAAGGAAAAAGAACAAGGATTTTATTCAAGACTTCCTGGTACCCAGAAAAGACAAATCATGGTGTCCAATACTGGACTTGTCAATTCTGAACACGTTCCTGGACATTCCAAAATTCAAAATGCTGACTTTACAACAGCTACTGCCTATGCTAGGCAAGAATGCCTGGTTGGTAACTCTAGACTTAAAAGAGGCATACCTGCATATCCCAATAAGGGAATCTTGCAGAAGATACCTCCGCTTCAAAGCAGGCTTTTTGCATTACCAATTCTCTGCACTGCCCTCTGGCTTATCTACTGCACCCAGGGTCTTTACAAAGTGCCTGGCACCAGTAATTGCATTCTGCAGACAAAGAAACATTCAAATTTATCCTTATCTGGATGATTGTCTCATTCAAGCATAGGACAAGGACACTCTTCTTCAACTTCTGGCATTTGTAAAAAGGCTTCTAGCATGTCTAGGGTACACCATAAATGAAAAGAAATCACAACTGGTACCCTCTCAAATAATTACATTCCTAGTGCAAGCTTGAATACAACTGCCCAGATGGCTTACCTCGCGCCAGACAAACAAATGCAATTGACAACATGCTTCAAACAAATGGCAACAAAACCCAGTTATCTGCAAGACAAATTCTGCAGGCTTTGGGGTTCGTGGCATCCTGCATTCTACTAATTCCATATGCGAGACTGCATATGAGGAAACTTCAATGGTACCTAAAAATCTTATGGAGTCAACATTGTCACAGCCTGGAAACAATGATTCCTCTCATTCCCTGCCTGCAACAGGAGTTTCTTTGATGGGCAGAGACATGTCACCAAAACAAGGGACTGTCATTTACTCTACTCCCTGCCACCCAAACCCTAACTACAGATGCATCAGACTATGTTTGGGGGGCCCACCTGGCAGGGAGATGCATTCAGGGCAAATGCAGCCCAAACCAAATACATCTACGTATCAACCAGAAAGAAATGCTAGCTGTTCAGAATGCTCTGACAGCCTTCAAGGACTTACTTCATCCAGGACAACTACTGATAAAGACGGACAACACCACAGTTATGTGGTACATAAACAAGCAGGGGGGGTACCCATTCCTACCCCCTTTGCAGACTATCCATGGCCTTGTGGAACACAGCTTTGACTTACCAAATACATCTCGAAGCTCAATTCCTACCAGGAAAGCAATATACTCTGGCAGATGACCTAAGCAGAAATCTTATGGACCCGCACGAATGGAAACTGGATCCACAAATCTTCAGCATGTTAACACAGAAATGGGGAAGCCCAGACATAGATCTATTTGCCTCTCACCAAAACTATCAGTTGGACAAATTCTGCACAAGAACATATCACAAAAAAGCATGGAAAGTGGATGCTCTGTCCTTCAGCTGGAAAAAACTATCAGTCAATGCCTTTCCCCCTCTGCCTCTCCTCTCCAAGGTCTTACTAAAAGTCAGACAGGAAAAAACAAAAATGATTCTAATTGCTCCGAACTGGCCTCGCCAACACTGGTACCCACTTCTAAGGAATATGTCACACCTTCCTCCGTGGTACTTGTCTCAAACACCTCATCTATTGTCTCAACAGAAATATCAAATTCTGCACACTCAGCTTCAAACTCTGAATCTTGCAGCATGGCTAATCTACTAATTTTACCAACCACATATCTCAGTAAACCTGTGATGGATGTCATTTTGGAAGCCAGAAGGCCTAGTACTAGAAAATCTTATGCTGATAAATGGAAGAGATTCTGTGCTTGGAACCAAGCACAAGGAATAGACATAGCAAAGTCCACTATACCTCAGATTTTACAATACTTAACTGAGATGCTTGAGAAGGGCCTATCTTTTTCTTCATTAAAAATCCGTGCCTCTGCCATCTCGGCTCATTACAACACAGAGCCTCCCCTCTTTTCTCATCCCCTGCTAAAACAGTACCTCAGAGGGGCCAAAAATTTAAGGCCTTCCAGGAGAGCACCAACTCCTGCATGGGACCTCAGTTTTGTGCTGGAAAAACTCACCCTGCCTCCTTTTGAACCAGCAGCTACTGCGGATATCACATTTCTTTCTTAGAAGACAGCTTTTCTTTTGGCAGTCACTTCAGCTAGAAGTGTTTCAGAGCTACAGGCTCTCATGGCAGTGGAGCCTTTCATTATTTTTTACCCGGACAGGGTGTCCCTCAGGACCAATCCTTCATTTATGCCTAAGGTAGTATCCAGTGTGGCTCTTAACCAGACCATTCATCTGCCAACCTTTTTCCCAAATCCACAGAACAAGGGAGAGCGGATTCTGCATTCATTGGATGTACACAGACAACTAAGATTCTACTTAAACAGGACAAAATCTCTAAGAAAGTCTGAGCAACTACTGGTAGCATTTGCTGCAGGATCAGAGGGGAAGGCTATATCAAAGCAGACTATTTCTAAATGAATAAGCCATTGCATTCGTTTCTGCTACTTGCACCACGGTAAACCTGTGCCTAAGGGAATCAGATCTCATTCCACCAGGGCTGCCTCTACTTCAGCAGCTTTTCTGAGAGGGGTCCCTACCAAAGACATTCTAGAAGCTGCTACTTGGAACTCAGTTCATACATTCACAAAGCGTTATCATTTACATCTCTTCTCTAAATCCAGGGCAGGCTTTGCCACTGCAGTCCTGCAGGGCCTTATAGCTGCTCCTAATGCCATGTAGTTCCATCCTCCCTTCCATAGCTTTGGGATTCTACCCAAATATAATGACTGCAACAGTGAAACACAAAGAACATAGTACAGTTGTTTACACTTACCATAAATGTAGATGTTTGAGTGTATTCACTGTTGCAGTCCAGATTACTCACCCGCCAGCCCCCTTTCTATACCTTTTATTTACTTCACTATACTCAAAAGCTTTTGTGGTGTATTTGCTTTTAGTTGAAGGTAAATTTTATGTTTCTAAAGTGAATTTATATATTTACTGTTTATATGTGTATATATATATATATATATATATATATATATATATATGTATATATATATATATATATATATATATAGATATATATATATATATATATATATATATATATATATATATATATATATATATTCTCCCCATTTGGGGGGCACCTGACATCTGGTGCAAGAAAAAAACTGATTAAAATGGCATCGGCTGCATGTTTTATACCCCTGATGACCTGACATCATGGAAGAGGAGACAGCAACTGACGCAGGACCAAAGACTTTGTTATTCAGGCCGACTGAGGGCAACCTGCCAGCAGATTACCCAAATGTAATGACTGCAACAGTGAATACACTTGAACATCTACATTTATGGTAAGTGTACACAACTGTACTTTCACACCCTGGCTTGTACATGTCTCAGCTGCCAAAACCCTGCTTATATTTATCAAGGGTATCAGACCTTTTTAGAGTTTAGGGATGCATGGCTAGGCTGAAAGAAGCCCTTGTTTTTTTTTTCTCTCTCTCAAATGTTTTTTTTTTCTCTCTCTCAAATGTTTTTTTTTTATTTTTCAAATACATTTGAATGAATTCCATAGTATTTATACATAACATCTTAAATAACTATGTACACTATTTACGTTAGCCTGACACTATAACAGATCTTAATGTATATAGTTACTTTATAAGTATGTTCAATCCATTATCAGAGTGTCTGATCAGTTATTGTATAGTGTCAATCAACAATAAGACTTTTTCCCAAGGGATGTTGATAAATGGCTTTGGATAAATTCTTAGCTCTTTAATTTTAATTTCCAATAATGCTGTGGTCTTCAGTAGGCTGTAGAAGTCTTCCAAAGTTGGTATGGTGTTTGTATTCCATCTTCATGTTATACACTTTCTTGAAATTGCAAGTATAGACCATGCTAGATACATGTTTGACCTATTCAAATGAGGATCTTCGTTCACATTTAATAATACAAGAGCTTTAGTTAAATAAAATGATTCATTAAATAAAACTTGTAGAAAGTTATTAATACCATTCCAAAATGGCTTAATTTTAAAACAATCAAAGACAATATGGTTCCAATCTGCATTGTGTACTTGCTCACATCTCCAACATATGCCTTTTATGGAAGAACTAATTTTACTGATTCTGTCTGGGGTTAAGAATGCTCTGTGCAAGCATTTCCAATTAAAAACTTTCCAGTATTGTGTAAAGGATGAATATTTTATCGATAATAAGATATTTGTTTTTATTATCTTCAGTTAACTGTATTGAGTGTCCTTTTGTGAGGTTTTGAGTGTTGTTTTATAGTTTATCAATATTTTGTAAAATTTTGAAATACTGTTTCCCATGTCAAAGTCATTATATATGATTTCATATATGTATTTTGTAAATTTAGGTATTTCTTTAAATGAAGAATTGTTAATTATTCCACTTAAATCTTGTGAATATGACAGAATACTCGGTAAAGTAAGCCAGTCCTGTTGTGGAATTTTGTATGTTGTTTTTATTACTTGCATATCTAAAACCTTTAGTTCTTTGATACATTGAAGCCAACAAACAAATCCTTTCTGTTCCCAGGAATTAATAATTTCTCTATATAGTTTATGTGGAATGTCCTTTGTGACTATAAATGGTGTTAAAAGATCAAACCAGATTTTTAAATCTATATTTGTATTAATCATCTTCTTTCGGCTGTTCCCATTATGGGTCACCACAGCAGATCACCTGTTTCCATTTTTTCCTGTCCTCTGCATCTTGCTCTGTCACACCAACCACCTGCATGTCCTCTCTCACCACATCCATAAACCTTATCTTAGACCTTCCTCTTTCCCTGTTACCTGGTAGCTTCATCCTTAGCATCTTTTTCCCAATATACTCAGCATCCCTCCTCAGCACATGTTCAAACCAACATAATCGTGCCTCACTGGCTTTGTCTCCAAACCTTCCAACCTGGGCTGACCCTCTAATATACTTATTCCTAATCCTGTCCACCCTTGTCACACCCAGTGCAAATCTTAAACATCTTTAATTCTGCCACATCCAGCTCAAACTCCTGCCTTTTTTGTCAATGCCACTGTCTCCAACCCATATAACATAGCTGGTCTCACTACCCTCTTGTAGACCTTTCCTTTCACTCTTACAGGTACTCGTCTGTCACAAATTACTCCTGACACTCTTCTCCACCCACTCCATCCTGCCTGTACTCTCTTCTTCACCTCTCTTCCACACTCACCGTTACTCTGAACTATTGACCCCAAGTATTTAAACTCATCCACCTTCACCACCTCTACTCCTTGCATCCTCACCATTCCTCTATCCTCCCTCTCATTCACACACATATATTCTGTCTTATTCCTGCTGACCTTCATTCGTCTTCTCTCTAGAGCATATCTCCATCTCTCCAGGGTCTCCTCCACCTGTTGCCTACTCTCACTACAGATCACAATGTCATCTGAAAACATCATAGTCCATGGGGACTCCTTTCTGATCTCGTCTGTCAACCTGTCCATCATCATTGCAAATAAAAAAGGGCTCAGAGCTGATCCTTGATGTAACCCCACCTCCACCTTAAATGCATCCGTCACTCCCACCGCAGACCTCACCGCTGTCATTTGCAGAGTAATTTGGACTTATCCAGTCTGAGATTGTTTTAGGTATTGATGCTTTTATATATGTTTCTATATCAGGAAAGTTTAATCCTCCCTGTTGCCATTCTCTGATATGATGTATTAAAGCTATTCTGTTTTTTTGGGGGGGGAAACCATAAAAATTTTATTAAGCATGAATTTATTTCTTTAAGAATATTCCTTTCTGGTAACAGTTGAATTGCCAAGGCTATGTATAGGATCTTGGGCAGTAAAACCATTTTTATTAACTGTAGTCTATCTTCAAATGTTAATATTATTTTGTTCCATTTTTCCACAGAGATTTTAATTGTATTGATGATATTATTGTAGTTTGTAGTTTTATGAGACTAATTCATTATTATCCTTGCATAATTCAATTCCTAGATATTTTAAGGTAGATTCTTATTTCCCTATGATGTGATCCCCCTTAGACTGCAGTGCTTTTTTTATTTAAAAATAAAAAAAAATATTTTATTTTATTGAAATGGAGCCCTGAAGTCATGTGAAATTTGTCAGTTAATATATCTAATTCTTCTAATGTCTCTTTTGTATTAGATACTGTTAGTAATATGCCATCAGCAAATAGCATTACTTTAGAATTGTATTGTTCATAAACATCTATTCCTTTGATTTTTATATTGTTACAAATTGAATCTGCCAGTATTTCAATAACCAGAGCAAATAGAATCGGTGACATGGGACATCCTTGCTTAATGCCTTTTGTTATATGTATAGATTCAGAGGTAAAGGACCTAACTTGACATACGCTAATTTGCATATATATTCTTTAGGAGATGAACAAAGGATGCAGAAAATTCAAATAGCATTAGGATTTTGAATAAATAGTCCCAAATCCAAGCCAATTATGAGTGTTTCTTTATTTTCTTTATTAACATAATCTATGAGAAATTATCCTTTTAATATTGTCATGTGTGTGTCTATGATATATAAATCCAGTCTTGATCACTATTTATTGTTTTGGATAGTGGTATTGTCATTCTGTTAGTTAATGTTGTCATACATGTCTTATAGTCATTATTTAATAATGATATAGGTCTATATGAGGTACAGAGGGTTGAGGATTTGTTTTCCTTTAGGATTGGTGTGATTAAGGAATATCTCCAAGAGGGTGGTATTAAAGCTTGTGACTGGATTTCTAATAGAGTTTTATGGAAAAGGAATAGTATCTTTGAAGGAAAAAGTTTATATATTTCCATAATTATGCCATCTATTCCTGGAGCTTTATTATTTTTTACCCTCTTTTATTGTATCTGTAATTTCTTTCAGGATATGGGTGCTTGCAGATTTAGTTTTAATTTTTCTGGTATTTTTCTATATTAGAACATTTTTCATCTGGATTTATTTGATCGATATGTATATTTTCTTTTTGGAAATGCTCCATATAATGATTTCTATAGGCATCAAGAATGCCACCTATATCCAAGACATGTTTCCCTTTCTTTTCATGGAAGATACTTTTAATGTTATTAGCTTTTGATTGTATTTTGATTCTTGTGGATAACTTATGTAGATATTTGGGATAAGTGGCCAAGGTATTAATTTTTAGTTTTTCTAAAGCTAAACTAGTTTTATGTGTTAGAATTTCATTGTATTTATTGTTTAATACTTCTACTTTCTTTTTTATCTCCAAATGATTTTGATTTTTTCAGCTTTTACTGATAAAAGTTTGGATTGTAGATCTAATAATTCAGAATCTCATTCTCTGATTTTTTTATACCAAATTAGGGTTTTACCATATATGTAAGCTTTTAATGAGTCCCATATCATTATTTTATTTCTCTCTGTGGTGTAATTAATATCTAAGAAGAACTGTAATTTAGATAATAACCAGGGTTTGAACTCTTTAATTTTACTTATATATATGGTGGAATTCTGGAGTTAAAGATCAATGGTTTGTACCCATTTTGAAGTTTTAGTATCAATGAATGTTGGTCTGAAAAGGGGTAGGGAGTGATTGAGAAATTAATGATTTTAGAGTGTAAGTCATGGGCAGCAAATATTTTATCTATTCTAGTTAGGATACCAAATCTGTGATCTTGATGGGAAAATGACAAAGATTTATCTTCTTTAAATCTGAAAGTATCTACAAGATGAAATTATTCTACCCACTTGTTTAAAGCTTTTGATACAGCAGATGTACACAGCGGTCTTTTATTTGTAGCTTCAGAAATATCAAATATACAGTTAAACTCTCCTCCTAATATTAAGTTGCCTTTATAATTATTGGAAATGAAGTTTCTTTTCCAATGCCTGGGATCCAGTATAGACTGGCTAGGGTCCATATTCTGTTATTATATTTAACTATTACTAATGCCATAAGGCCTTCTTTATCATCATACTTATTTATAAATTATTTTTGGGTTAATCACATTTGTTTTCCATAAAATTGTTACCCCTTTTGTCTTTGTCTTATAAGTAGATTGCACCAATATCATATATTCCATAAGATTCCGTTTGTAATTGTCATTTCTTTTGAAATGAGTTTCTTGAAGGAAGACAATTTGTGTTTTGTTTAGTTTTAAATATTTCAGTAGATTTTATCTCTTGCTAGGATTGTTTAAGCCATTGGTATTTAAAGATAATAAAGTTAAATCCATCTTAGGTTGTTTAGACTATGGAGTTTTTGTTTTATTGTGACTATTAAACATTTTCCTCTAACTATAAAGTATATATTTGAGCTTTGAAAGAAAATTACCAGTTTTATGTTTACCAATAAAGTAATGTTTTGCTCAGGCATACTAAAAATGTTTTTGTGAAATACATTTAAATTAATAAATGTTAATAAAACTAAGATCTGCACTAGTCATGGGATGAAAATCATTCCTAATCTGATGGATAAACCTAAATCCATCAGATTATCACTCAAACCTTGACAATCCAGAATATCTGAGCTCCATAAATTGAATTATTATATGAAGAATATTTGTAATAGAAATAAGCAATATTTATATTATTTTGAACAGATCTAGTACAATTGTAGATTAGACAGAATTCTAATACAATATAAATGTCTACTTATTGTATAAGCAATTAACACTTACATGAAAGATAGATGACAAGCAATTCAATCATAGTAAAGTAGGATGTATCATATATAAAACTCAGTAAAAGGTTATAGCATACAGTTATTTAACATATTCACCCTTACTGATGAAGTCTTTCAAAATGTATTACTTAATATGAATAGAAGGTAATAATATTTATACCTAATGTTTTTAATACAATGTATTTTACTGGATATATCAGAAGTTATATTTCATTGTTTGTCAGCATTTAAGTAATCACTTTGTTTGTTGCTAACTTACTTAAAGCATAAAGTTTGTTTTATGTGAACATTGATGAAAGTTAGTGCATTTTAATTATCGGTGCATCCCTCTCCCACCCCCCATTTCCTACACATAAGTATTTCCATATCTGTCATTTCTTATTATAAAATGAGTGAAATTATAGGTTAAAAACAACAAATTCACGTATTGTGATTAATGATTACAAGTTCCCTTTCCATATTCATAAATTCCCATTTTAAGGCATACACTGAAAATTTTTAGATTTAAATGGCAACATTCTATTTTGTGTAATCAGCAAAGGTTAAACTGAGTGATTATTGTCAATTTAATACTATTTGTTCAGAATGTGATTGTTACATTCTGTGACATTCCTAGTTCAGACTTCTATTGTCTCCCTTGAACAAATTTGTCAGTTTGATGTCATTTATAAAGCATTAGTTACCTTGGTAACAGCTTAAGTATTATAGGTTCATAGGTTCATAGGTAGGTACTAGGCTATCTGCCCAAAGGCATTTATAAGCCTCATTAAGGTTTCTCTTGAAAAGGGTTAGTGAGGAGCTCTGCCTAATGTAGATTGGAATCTTGTCCCAGAACATGGGAAGTCTCTGGGACAGGAATCTATCCCTCCATCATGTCCTGTTTATTGTTGTGGTGAAGTTTAGATCCCTGGAGCGTGTGGCTCGAGGGGATTTGGTTTTCTTTAGGTGGAGCATATCCATCAATTCTGGGTTGGACATGGCCTTGTATGTCAGGCAGACATCACCTTTGAGTAGGCGGTATGCAACAGAGTACAGCTGGAGTTTCTTCAGTCGAGCTGCATAGGGCATCTGCTTGAGGCCAGTGATCCTCTTGGTGGGGTACTTCTGTGGTCTTTCCAGTTGCTGCAAGTGTCTTGTAAGGTACATCCCAAATGGGGTATTGTATTCTATGATGGGTCTGATGAGTGATGGGTAGAGAGGCCCAATGACCTCTTTCGATCTGGATGCAAATCCTTTTGTGATTACGTGGGCCACATAGAAGGATTTTCTAACCACTTTGGCAATATGATTATCAAAGGAGAGGTTACTATCTACTTGGGTCCCCAGAACCCTTATTACATCTTCCATATTTAGGGGGCTACCACCTATGTGGTAATTTGAGGGTACTTTGTTTTTTCCAAAGGGGGTGACTATGCACTTTTTGGCATTTAACTTGAGGCCATGGTTTTGACACCAGGTATCTTTCCCAGTGAGACCCTTTTGGAGGAGGTCTGCATCAGCCTGAGAATCAGTTATAGCCCCTAGTTTGCAATCATCTGTGAACTTGGTCAGCCATAGTCCTCCTGTGCTTGCCTGTACCTCTGAGAAGTATATTCCGAACAGGAGGGGTCCTAGGACTGAGCCCTGGGGAATGCCAATTGTAACTGGTTTAGAGTCAGACCTAGCTCCTGCAACTCTTACCATGTGGGTTCTGTCCATGAGCCAGTTGGCAACCCATCTCATGATGTAGAGGTTTATGTTCAGGCTGGTGAGCTTCTCTATAATACCTGAGTGGGAAATGATGTCTAAGGCCTTTGTGAGGTCTAGGTAGGCTGTGTGGACCACCTTTCCCTCGTCTATAGCCTTGGTAACTGTCTCAAAGAAGTCCACCAGGTTTAGGAGGCATGATCTGCCCTTAACAAAGCTGAACTGGGTACGGTCCAGTGTTTGGAGGTTGCCAGTGTCTCTGTTAATAAGTTCCATGATGATGCACTCCATAGCTTTGCAGACCAAGCTAGTCAGGCTTATAGGGCGATAGTTCCTGGGGTCTGTTGTGGCTCCATCTTTGTGGAGCGGAATAACCTTTGCTGTGCACCACTCTGGGGGCATGTAGCCTGTGGAGAGGCTGAGTTTAAATAGTGTGTTTAGGTGAGGGGTTAGTTCATCTTTGAGCTCGTGTAGGACGCAGCCTGGGACACCATCTGGTCCCATTGATGCTGTGTTTTTGGCTTTGGAGAGGGCTGTTTTAACCTGACTGTCTGTGATTTCAGGGGCACTACATTCTTCTGGTATATTTATGAGCCCTTTCGGGGGAGGGGGGGTAAGTTTGCACTGAAACTGTCTGCCAGGATGTTGGCTATATCGGTCGGTTCAGTGTATTTTATGCCATTCTTCACTAACTCTGAGCAGATCTAAGAATTGCCACTTAGATTCTTGACATAGCTAAAGAATGCCTTGTGGTTATCTTTAGAGTCCATGGCAATTTTTCTTTCGAAGCTAGCCTTGGATGATTTTATAAGGGAATGTAGTTTCTTGCTAGTACTAATCAGGGATGTCTTCCCTTCTTGGGATTTTACTCTTTTCTGCACTAGTTTCCTCCTTCTATTGTATAGCTTGTTTATGGCAGGGGTCCACCAGACTGGTTTCCTTTTCTTGGAGGGTTTTGTTTGGGATAGCATGATCCATGCATTCTTGTAGGCGCCTGTAGTGTGCATTAGTAAAGGATTTTGCAGCTTGGACAGCATTATTTTTTAGCATGGGGGCTTTGAAACATCCCACCTCGGTCTTAAGTAAAGTGAAGTTTGCTTTTGAAAAGTTTTTCACGGTGGTTTCTTTGACCGGGGGTGGTGGCGGAATGTGGCTATCCAGAGTGATTAGTTTATGGACAGATCTAAACAGCGAGGGGTTGACCTCCGGTGTGGAACACCGGTCGGCCATGTTGGTGATGACCAGGTCCAATATGTTGTTACCTCTGGTGGAGGTGTTGACCAGTTGATCCAGGGCCTTTGAGTTTATAAATTCTAGGAAATATTGGGCAAGGGAGTTTGTACTTGAGTAGTTCTCCCAGTTAATTTTTGGGTAATTGAAATCACCCAATATCAGAGTGTTTGGTAGGACCTTTATATTTCCCAGTGTTTCCAGGAATGCGAAGTGGGGGTCCTGGGACATGGTGGGTGATCTGTAACAAGCTATAATTTGAATAGCAGTTTTGCCCATTGTTAGTTGCATGTGGGTGATCTCTGAAGCATCGTGCTGTGCCACTAACCTGGAGGTGTGGGTATCCTTGATGAATATGGATACTCCCCCTCCTTTTGTATTTCGGTCCGGGTTTTGTGGCCGAAATGTATGGTATGAGTTATAGCCTGGTAGTGCTGGGGTGCTCTCTGATGCCTTAAACCAGGTTTCAGCACATATATCGATTTTCTCCATACTGAGGAGTGCCTCGAGTGTGTGCATTTTGAGGTTTAGATTTCTGGCATTGAGTAGCATTACCCTCAGTTTTTTGTTACTTGTGTTATTTAGGGTGATGTGTGTGTTTTTAGAGCCTTGCCTAAAAAAGGCACTATGGGGGTGGCAAGAGCCTTGGCCAGTATTCAAAAGCCTAAGGGTGACAGGTGAAAGCCGTCTTTAGCAAAGCAATGTGGCTTGTTGAGCATGTCATCCCAGGCTGACAGACACTGGATCCCCTTTGAATGACACCAGAAGCTTAGCCAATTGTTGAAATTGATAGTTTTTTTCTCTATGTCGTGGTATCATTCTTGGTAAGGGCAGGATGCTACTCAGGGTCAAGGTCATACCAGCCTGGGCTATGTGATCAGAGAGCTCCTCCATGTCTCTTTTCATGTAGTCCAGAGAGGTACGGCTCAGGTCATTCACACCAACATGGACAGTGACAGAGTCATACATGTACTTGTTCTGGAGTGACCTGAGTGCTTGTGTTATGTGGCGGATCCTGGCACCTGACAGGCAGCTAACAGTAACCTTCTCCTTGTTCAGCCTAGTGAGTGGTCAAGATAGGTTACAAAACCACAATTCAAGTTAAAGCAATTATATGACTTGTTATGTACATTTACTTATATGAGAAAATCATCATGCTTCCCCTTGATACTCAATATATTGTATGTCATTTATGACAAGTTAAAACAGCAGTGTTATTATACACAAGCCCATGTTATTAAACTGTGTCTATTGTGAATTTAATAATGTTTGTTCAGAATATGATTGTTACATTCTGTGACATTTCAAGTTCAGGCTTCTATCATCTCTCTTGAACAACTTTGTCAGTTTGATGTCATGTATAAAGCATTAGTTACCTTGGTAAATGCTTAAGTATTATATATGGTGAAGATGGGTTACAAAAATACAATTCAAGTTAAAGCAATTACATGAATTGTCATGCATATTTACTTATATAAGTAAATCATCATGTTTCCCCTTGATGTTCAATGTAGTGTATGTCATTTATGACAAGTTAAGACAGTAGTGTTATTATACACAAGCCCATGTTATTAAATCCTGTCTTTAATATCTAAATTCAGCAGATTGCTTCATCTTATATGACGGTTATATATTTTATGTCTAGATTTACAAAAATCATACATTACATAACTATTGTGTTTTTTTTTTTTTGGCTGTTGTTTAGTTATTTGAGAGACCACAAGCTGTAATGCTTATTCTTATTATTAGCTCCTTCCAAGCATGTTTATACAGTCCATAGACTTTAAATTATGAGACCCTTCTAGTTTCTTATTTGTTATATTTCCATCCTTACATACACACATATCAGTACTTCAAGCACGGGCAGCAATGCCCATCCAGTTTTGCCCGAATACCTTTCACTAGTTCATGTGGTGTGTTTCTAGGCTGTTCTTAAAATATTCTAATATTTGTCTTGTTCCATTTTACCAGCCTATTACATGCAGTGGCCACTCTGCCAGTGAATCACTCAACACATGTTCCATTCCCACAGATATTTCCAAGAAGGAAATCTGATGACTCATTAGCACTTCCTAGCAACCCCAAACATCTCTAGAATCAGCTATCCCCATATGCCCAACACGTCCAAGCAAGCTCACCTCCCAGACCACTGCAAAGGGTACTGCACAAGACTAAGTGCTGTTAGTCTTTCACATTAACTCAGACATCCATTCTTATGTAAGTCCTTAATGTGTTTGGACCAAAATACATTTTAAATATAAAATTGTGCTTACTATTTTTATTTATTTTTTTTTTATCAAGAATCAACTTAATGAGCTAAACAAACTGTTGGGAGACCATCAGTATGTGTACATGTGGTTTAAAACAGCCCCTTTATTATATATTTTTTTAAAAACCAAAAACTTAATTGCCGAGAATCATCTCGGAGGCTCCTCAGAGCTGTTAAGCATTATCGTCATTCTGTCTCCATTACCATAGCAACCTGGAAGTGTCTGTTTCTGTTAGTGTGTCTGTGTACTGCATACCAGAGGCTCACAATGCACCTAAAGCAAAGCTTCACTTCACTGCATCTTCAAGCCTAAATTTGCTCCCTTTCAGCGAGGCAGCAGTCAGGAAAAGAACGGAGGGCAAAGAGAAAAAAAAACACCCTCCCAACAAGCCACTACAACAAGAGATGGGTCTATATCATAACATCAAATTTTCAAAACTTCGAATGTTATAATACCAAACCCAAAACTTCGAAGACTGACAACAGCGAAGCCACGGAACATCGAATTCTTTCCCAGGGAAAGAATTTGACGGGCCATTTCCGTGACTTTGCTATTTCCTTCACTGTGGTATGATCTCGGAGTTGGTATATTTAAGTAGGGGGTGTGTGCGGGGCACAGCCCCCACATTGCGGGATAGGAAATGGTTTGTAGTGTTTGTGTGTTTCGTGTGTTTTGCTGGAACAGCAATTTTTTTTCCCAGGGGAAAAAAATCGCTGTTCTCAGCTTTTGGAGTTTTAAGCATATGAGGTTTCAAGTTTGATGTTATTGTGTTCGATGTTTTCACATTTCAATCTTGTGAGATAAACCCCAAGAGATAACACATTCTTCCAGCTTTTCCACCTCTCACTCAGCAGATGCATAAACAAACTATTCTCTGCCAAAATAGCCCAAATCACAGTTTTATCCACCCCCTTCCCCTGGATCCAGGCTAAAACACCAAATGTCTCTTCCTAATACACAAGCATCAGTAAACCTTGATCACAAGCTGCAACCCACAGCTTCCTGGAGATGAAAACGGCAACATACAACAGCTGCCAGACACAGCTGCATCTACACACACCATATCAGTCTTACTCAAATGGCTCTCGAAGCTATGATTCCTGCCATAATTGATATTAACTATCTTTAGACAGAATAATAATGACATTTGTACTAACTGCCAGACATGGCTGCATCCATGCACACCATATCAGGATTGATCAAACAGCACTCAAAGCTATGATACCTGCCATAATTGATATTAACTATATTTAGACAGAATAATGACATTTGTACTAAGGACTTGCTACTGTTATTTAACCAGGATGTACATGACATTTTTAAATCATACTTTAACCGAAGAAGGCATTAGTCACAATGACAGCATTTTTTTTAAAAACACTCTACTGTTACTGCTATTATATATTATGTTAATTTGTTACATTTGAGTCTGAACTCTGATGAATGGTACCTCGTTGAATTAGTTAATTACTTAAATTATTATAAGTAAAAATCAATGAAAAATGAACAAGATAAGTATTCACTGAGTTCAAGTAGGGGAATAGAAACTTCTATGTTTGTATTATATGTTGCTTTGTTTGGCTTATATATAATGTAAATAGTAACCCATCTTGACCTACCTTTGTTTGTGAAGAATTATTGGACTCTTTAAACATTCTGAATAAATCATTGCTGTTTCTCAGTTGCTTAAGAAACCCTCCTTTTTTTAAAATAAAAACAGATGACAAGTGATGTACCATACCCATTGATACTTTGAAAGATGTAGTTGTAAGAGTTATTTTTTGGGGCAGCTAGCTTGGAATCAGTTTTTATTGTTTCCTCTTTCTAGCATCAGTCCAAGGATTTGTTTCTTTTATTCTTTTAAGAGTAGCAGCCATCGATTCCATTTCTTCTGGGATAGACACCATGTTGTTGTTTTTGATAAATATAGTAGCTTCTTCTAAGTCATTAAAGGTTCTCATCTCATTGGCAAAAAGTATTTTTATATTGGCTGGAAAGGCCAGCTGTGCCTTAATATTGTTCGGTTTCAACAGTTTTATTATTGGCCAGACTTTTTTCCTTTGATCTAGTATTCTGGAAGAATAATCATTGTCAAACCTTATCATTCTTTGATCGTATTTTAAGGGTGATTTTCTCCAAGAAGATTTTAATATTAGTTTCTTGTCCAGAAATGAAAGAAATTTTATAACTATGGATCTAGGTGGAGTATTTGTTGAGTTAGAAGGTTTCCTCAGTGCTCTATGCGCCCTTTGAAATCCAAATGAAAGTCCCTCTTTCAAGTCTAAAAATTCAGGAATCCAGGTTAAGAATGAAATAATGTCTTCTCCTTCAGTGTTTTCAGGCAGACCAAAGATCCTTACGTTGTTTCTCCTTTCCCTGTTTTCTAAGTCATCTACTTTGTTAAGCAGCCATGTATTCTGTTTAAGCAGAAATTCTTTTTGGAATTCTTCATCTTTGAGTCTCCCTTCAATGTCATTTAGAGAAGTCTCTATATTTGTTATTTTTGTATGGTGTTGCTGCTGTAATAGTTCCTTAAGAGTATCAGTCTGTTTCTGAGAATTTAATTTGTGGTTTTCTAAGTCATTTTTGAAGCCATCCATCTTCAAGGATAGTTTCTGTAAGGTAGATGTCATCAACTGCAGTTCTTTTTTCAAAGCATCTTCTGGATGAGAATTCCTTGAGTTGTTGATATTCAGTGACTTAATATATCTCCAAGTTACTTGACAGAAAAATGTTTGTACATCTCCACCAAAATGTATATTTTTGTAGTTTAGTAGTTTATCTATAGATTTCTGACATTTTAAACTTGAAAATAATAACATTTTCCTATATTATTATGCTAGTTTTTGGAGTTCTCAAAATTCACTGCTCTCAGTTGGCCATCTAGGCTCTGCCCCCCTCCCCCCAGAAGCCCTTGTTTTTGTTAGCCTGTTATACACATATGAACCTATGGAACCATGCACCTATATTGTTTTATCTTTCTGATGACATTTTCTTCCATGCCGTCAATCCATCCTGTGCTCTGATGTTGATGAGTTTATTGTACATGTGTACCATATGTGTGTCCTACACAATCCTGAAAGTGAAATGTAAACAGTTCCATGAGACACCTTTCATTGTGTGACTACACAGCCATTGCAACAGCATCCAATGTAATGTACACAAAATAGTGTGGTTTGCTCATTACAAATGGCAGCATAAAATATCTGTAACTGACAAGTACAAGTAGCATGTCAAAGGCAACAATGGGTGAAACAAATACATATTAATTTAGATAGTCATTCTGTGCATCAGACACATAACTTAATTTCCCTGCATCAATGAGAAGGATGAACAGGGATATGACACAGGTATCATCACTTCCACATGTGTTGTATGGGGGTGCAGGAGGCCAAGGCTGACCCAATAGGTTGACATGCATGTGTGTGAGTCAAAAAGGGAAGCAGGCAAGATGGACAATGTAAATGTGGCATGTGTGTCTGTAGGTGACCTGAATGTGACAGTAGTGTGTGAGTGTCTGCATGAACACAGCCAAGCTCAGTGCTAGGCCTAAGTGTCTGTATGTTGGACAGCTTTGAGCTGTGCATGGTAGAGCTGACAGTTTATCATCTACACCCCTGAACATGAGAACTGGCTCTGCCAGGAGTTGCACTGGTACCTCCATGCCCAAGGTTAGATGCTGGGCTACTACCTGAGGGTGACTGCAGTCTGCCAGGATTGTGTCCTGCTTGGGAACACCCACAACCACAAGCCCATGGCCTGCCACAGCTTGGTGTGGACAGCACTCTCCCCTCTGGTGCACTGAATGTACTGCCACTACAGGAGCATGATTGTGCACAGTCACGTGACTCACAGCAGATGTAGTTGCTGACTTACATCCATGACTCTAACATTCAACTCCAATCAGATGTTCCATCGCAGACATTGTGCATTCCAAAACAGATAGTGTACGATCTGTCTCAGACCAACGTCTTTCCAGTGTGTCAGTCAACCGATCCAGGGTATCAGCAACTCGGTGGAGGCAATCCTGGATGTCAGACTGTGTTGCATTCATAATTCTGAGTATTCATCTGAAGTTCCTTTTGGAATGTGCCTGTGCCTCCATAATGGCCCTAAACATACACTGAGTGACATGTGATGAGACACCTACAATAGGTGATGGAGGGACAACAGGCCTCCTATGAGCACCCTTATAAATCCGCCTGTATGGAACCTTGCAACTCTTTGGCTATGACCAGTGATGACACTCACTGCAGCCACAGTAGCCACACTTCACAAAGCCACAAAAATTCAAAATTAAAATAAAAACAACAATATATAGTCATGGACTCAGGTAATAAACCAATTTACTAAGAACAGGACTTAGTTCGGATATAAGCCTTCTACGAGTACAAAAACATACAGCTTCCATCCATCTTATATACTTAAAAAAATAAGCAATTAACACATTAAATAATTAATCAGTTATAGCATATATTTCCAATTGCATTCTTTGTTTAACCCATTGTGTTCTAAAGTACTAGGTTTCCTATAGGAGAGGAAGAAATTTAGCAGGCATGATAGTACATAACCGCTTTATGGTACCAGATACCAGGTTAATATACCCTATAGAAATTAAAGCAGGCACAATAGCTTGCAATAATTCCTCAATCTGTAGATATATAGTACAAGCATTTCCAAAAAGAAATAATATAAGATTTACACCCAAGAATGTATATACATGTAAAACAAAAGGGGTTGTTTATGCCCCAAAATGTAGTTGTAACCTTACTGTATAGGAGAGACAGGCAGAGTATTTAAAATATCCATGCAGGAACATATTAGGGATATAATAAATCAAAAGGTAGACAGCCCTTTGGGACAGCACTTTATGTCCAAACATAATGCCAAACCAGATGGATTGATGGGTTGTATTTTGGAGAAAGTTGGGATGTTTTTAGGGGAAAATGTAAAAATGAAAGATAAACTGTTGAAAAAATAAACTTTTTTTATTTTAAAATATAATACTTTGGAACCTAATGGGTTAAACAAAGAATGCAATTAGAAATATATGATATAATTGATTAATTATTTAATGTGTTACTTGCTTAATTTTTTTAAGTATATAAGATGGATGGAAGCTGTATGTTTTTGTACTCATAGAAGGCTTATAGCCGAAGCGCTAAGTCCTGTTCTTAATGAAAGTTGTGTATTACCTGAGTCCATGAATATATATTGTTGTTTTTACTACAGTAGCCACACTTCCCTGTTCAATGTCCCCACCCTCCAACTGCCTAATATCTGTGCCCTCAGGGGACTGGGTATGCGTAGGCATACTGACAGTGTATGATGATAATGAGGGCGGACAAGAGATGTAAACCTCTGTGACAGATTCAACCCCTGCAACCCTCATCTGTGCCTCACTTTGGCCACCATCATCATCAGAGTCTGAAGAGACAATCACATCAGGCTGTGAAGCGGACACAGACCAACCTCCCAGGTCACCTGTGATATAAAGGGAAAAGCATCACACTAATACCTGCACCACTATGCTCTTCCGTACTATGTTGCAATATATGTTAAGCTGTATACACTGCTGTCACTATTACAGTCTTGTATAACCCACAATCTGATATAGTAGGACTTGAGAAAGTTATTTTCTAACCCAAATTTGTAAGTATTTGAAAAGAACAGATCCTTAAACTAGACTGTTGTGAGCAAAACATAAATTATGTACACTGTTGACATTCTTCAGTACTCTGTACAGTTTACTGGTATGTCCATCTGAAAAGTCCTGGCAACACTGTGAAATCAATCACTGTGGTCACATCTACAAGCCATAGGTATGACCCTAAAGTTTGTACAGTCAGAATATTTCTGTACATTTGTCAATCATGCAGACAATATATCAATCCAGCCAGCAGGCCTGGGATGACACTTTAGCTAATACCTTGAAGCAAATCTACATCTCTGAGAAAAATGTTCTGCACTTGCCAGCAGCAGAAGCACAGCCTCTTCCTATTCCTGATGGTCCTGTAAAACATTTGTGGGAGAGGTAATGTAAACAGCACCACATGTTACAGTATAACATTGGTACTATGTTCAAATATCTACTATTTACAGTAGCTGGTATGTTAACAGGTATGTGGGTCACAATCTCTGTATGAGCTTAAAACTGCAGCTAACCTTCTCCCCCCCACCCCATAAAACACCTGACATCCATGTAAAACTATGTACACCCTGACATGCTAAGTGCTACCGTATTCTAGTGCTGATCCAAATAAGCATACCTGGATGCTCTTCTTGTGTGGAAATGGTGGCATCCACATCCACAACATGTTGTGTGATGGGTGCCTGGGAGCTGTCCTGTGTTGCAGGGTTCACCAGGAATTCTTCAGTGGCTGACAGAGGTTGTTCTATTGCAAGCCCACCACTAATGACCTGATGATCCCTGGTCATGTCTGCTGCCTGTCTACGTGCTGAGTGGATCATGAATGTAGCACGGTGTCACACCTGCTCATAAGTGCGATTCTGGTGGCCCACAGCATTTATGTTATAGATCACTTTGTCCCACAAGGCTTGTTGCTTTTGCCTATTTGCCCTCCCACTGGATAGCAGGAAATGGTAGCGTTGTCTTAATGCCTGAGTTATGAGGTTGTTTTCTGTCTCAGTGAAAGGTGGGTGGCATCTGGCGTGCATGTTATCACCTGAAATAGAAAAAAATGAGAACACGTTATGATCACATACATGGGTGTACAGTATGTGCAGATGCAGCAATAAAGGAAGATTATCAGTATTCCCCGCTTGATTACGCATCTCATATGCAACAGTGTGCCAAACATACAAAGAGTGTGGAACCCACTAGGATAGTAGCAATAGTGATCTACTCTTTTTTGTGCTATGACAGATACTCACATGATCACACACCCAACACAGGAGTCCACTTGTAGTGTGGCCCATAGCAGGACCCCCCCACCATAACATATATATAAAATACAATGCCAAACAAATAGTTGTGTAGTATTACACCTGCTAACAAATGAAGTATCCAGGAGATGTGTGTCTCTAGTTAATAGACAGCATTATGTCCTTGCTGCAGTATACAGCCTATGTAGGTGTTGCACAGCTGTAGATCAATGGCATTTCATCAGTTCTAAAATAGGCTTACTGATGTAACCCCCATTCCCCTAAGTATATTCAAACATACCTGATGGCATGGCCGGCCTTAGGCATAGGCCAACTAGGCGGCCGCCTAGGGCGCTGCTGTAGCAGGGGCGCTTTTCCAGTATTTATTTGGTGTAGGTAGACCAGGTTGGGGGCACCTGGGTGGTGTGGGGGGGGGGCGCTGTGGAGTAGGGCACCAGCTGACCTAAGGCCGCTGCTGCCTGATGGAGTACAATACTCCTCTGTTGAAAGATATAGATATATACGTGTTGTGATGAATTCACCGTAGAAAGTAACTCTTATACACAATGGTTCCCCTAGCTAGGAGTTTGCCTTTTTAAGATGGTTTTCATTAGCAGGTGATTGCATCTGAACCAATCTGTGGTTCAGGAATGCTAATTGCAGCATGCACAGCTGATTTGCAGTATAATCAGGCAATCCCATGCAACTATTCAACAAGATTTAAGGCCTCAATGTAGAATCCATCCCCTTTCGCATATGTTGGGGTGGAAATTACTGGGGTAAAGATACTACATCAGCAAAGAGAGAATGTTTGTAGTAGATACTTATTACATACAGGTGTGTGTGCTACAGGCTGCAGCTGCAGGCAATAAGCATAGTCAGAAGGGCTGCAGAATGCGGAGGACAAGAACACTTATAAGTAAAGGTGTGACCTGTGGCAGTGTTGGTGTACAGCCAGAGCCTAAGTGAGGGAACCCATCCCACAGGAAATTGAGGTATATGTTTAAGGTAATTATGTTAGCCAAAGGTATCATTAACAGAGTAAAAGGCAACATGGTTGTTGTGTCCTAGAACAAGGTAGGGTGTACATTTACCATTATGTCAGCCATTTGGACAACCACCAAGTCATGTGTTATGTTATGATGGTCATCTGGGATGTGTGTGCTGGCAAACCTTGCTTCTAGCATGACCTCCATATGTGTATGTTACTTGTGCAACTGTGGTTATCTGTAATATCAGTAGCAAATCATTGTGTGCTGCAGTCTGATATTACTTGATCTCATTTGAATTACAAACTTCAAAATCCTCTGTGAATGCATAATGATGCATGACCTGACACTCTATGCACTTTCTAGTGTTGTAATAGGAATATGTTACCTGTGTTCCTATCTGTAGGAATTTGACTTCTATCATTGAAAAACAGACATTCCATCTGTACTGCTTTGAATGGTGAAATAGGTGACGAGACACATGTACATGTCAGAATTCATAATGGTGATGTACACATACATGTATTTTAAATGCTGGACACTACTGGATTGAAACCCTGGAACATGTGGACCAAAAATTAATGTTTTCAAAGCATTTAACAGACTGTGCTACTGAGTCAGTGTTACAGCAGGTGTATTTTTAAATATATAATCGCAAACTTACATGCTGTTACATACCTCATTTACATCCATTGTTCTGTGTATGGCTTTATAGGGATGTATTTCTCCACCAGAGTCCCAGTCAAACACCTATTTTTCCATTAATTTTTTATCAGGTGTATTTTTAAATGTTGCAGATATAATTACACAGTTACCTGCTGTAGATACCTCATTTAACATCCATTATTATGTATATGGCTTTATAGTGATGTATTCCTACACCAGAGTCCAAGTTACACTCCCATCTTTCTATTACTATTTTATTAAATTTCCGTGATCCGGCAAGATAAGCAGCATTGCTTAAACATGCTTGATAGGAAAATGGTAAGCATTATGTGTTGCTTGAAACACCTGTGTTAATTAACAGCTGTGTGGCTTGGTGAGTTAATGCACTGGTCTGTGATGGTCCTAGGTTCAAAAAAAGGAGCAGGTGAACTTTTTTTAAATATTTTTCACACACATATATCAAAATAACGTCATTTAGCTTGTTGGGCAAACAAATCTTTAGAGAAATGAAAAATGGGGAGATAGGACAGTGGAGAAATGGGGTGCAAGCAAGGGGAAAAACAAAGTGAAAGGCAGGTAGGTAGGTATGTGCAGGACTGGTGTAGGAAAGAACCATAGCTATTCCTTTCTTTTACAGCAACAACTGTGCACATTAACAGATTTTTTAAAGCTGAATTTGGACTGTCACCCCCAGAAAGTGGGATGATAAAAACATAAGTGAATTCTCAAGCCCATTGGACTAAATTGTGTCCAGTGGACACTTGTGTGAAATGGAGAGCTATGTATGGGAAAATTTTTTTTGGGGACAGTTGCCCATTTTCTTTTTTTTTTTAAGATGATAATGGAATGCTGGGGAAGGTACATAGGTATGTGTGTGGGAGGGTAGGTTGGGAAGGTGAGTAAGCTTTTGCAAACAGACAAGACAGCAGACAGGGCTGGTGTGTGACACAAGAGGGAGGTAAGCACCTTGGTTAGGGAGAGTTTTCTGGAATCCCAGTCCCATGGATGTCACACATGGAAGCAGTGTAACTCAATTCCTCACCCACGGGACTGTCAGGACTGCACCATCACTGGTCCTCTGGAGGCCAGTGGTTGACACTGGCACCTGGCAAGAGGCTGCTCCACCAGGATGGACAGCGTGGTCTCCATCCATCCATCCAGTGTAGGCATGCACCAACAGTTTGGTGCACCAGACCATGCACCATGCCTGGCATTTCATCATGGTTGACATAAACACTCCCTCTACTTCCACTCCTAGAAGGGGGACCACCCCCCACCTGTGGTGTGGAACTACCCAATGGAGCAGGTAGTGTGGGGGCAGCAGAGGGGTTGCCATCAAGCTGTGGCTCAGACATGCTGGGCCCCAGTAATGCAGCTGGGGAAGCCCTGGAACAAGCCTACCTTGTCACATTGTAGAAAATTAAATATAAAGATAGGGTAAAAATAAACATAACCAAACAAATGTAATTAATAACATAATAGAAAATAATAATGGTAATGGAAAGAAATAGAAAGGAATATAATGAGGAACACAACAGTAAATAATGTAAATGAAAGTATTTTAACAGCAAAGTAACATTAAATTATACATAAGGCCAACATAAGAGGTAATTACAAATAATATTTTAATCTTCTTTCGGCTTTTCCAGGTTAGGGGTTGCCATAGCGGATCACCTGTCAGCTCATGATTGGCAGTAGAGTTTTACGGTGTTGAGTTGCCAGCCCGGTGCCCAACCTTCCACAGAAGGCACACATTCATACTGAGGGCCAATTTAGAGTGTCCAATCCACCTACAGCATGTCTTTGTGATGTGGGAGGAAACCGGAGCACCTGGAGGAAACCCACGCGACCACAGGGAGGACATGCAGACTTTGCACAGAAGGTACCCCAACCGAGGAATGAACTAGAGAACCTCTTGCTGTGAGGCAACAATGCTAACCGCTGCACCACCATGGCTGCCCTCAAATAATATTTTAATATCAAATCATAATAATAAATATAATTAATAAATTAAAGAGGAGAAGGGGTGTGGTGAGAGAGAAAGAAAGAACATTAGTAACTTTGCAGATAATATAACTACACAGACTACTACTGCATACTTCTGCATATGTCAGATTTCAGTTGTGAGAACAGTGACTGCTAATATTGTATAGATGATGTTGCACATACATAACTCTCAGACTGTTAGCATGGGGCATTATGGTCCAAGTCCTACTAAATGGTGGTACAAAGGCACAACTACAGGGAACCTTTTTACATAGTATGCTCATACATTAGTAGCAATGTGTTTTGATAACAGATTTGCCATTATAGTGCATTCCAAGTAATGTCATATATCTGCAAATCAAGGATCAGACATATGCGGCAGTAGTCATTACATTCTGCACAAATTGTGACAGTTGAGAGGTGTTTGTGTACACTAATTATACTAGATAGCTGGTCACTTCTCATTTGGCTGCCATGGGATTAGAACCCACAACCAGTGACTACAGGAATAATCTGCACTTTATTTCACTATAATGAATTCTCGAAACACCGTTAACTTTTAAGACTTTTATTTCAACATTTTGTGTGAAATTATACATTTATACACATCCATAGCTGTGTCTGGTATCAGATTGGAACCCACAAGCAGTGACCACAAGAATAATGAGCACTTTATTTAAAAACATTACTTATCAAAGCACCATCTCCTATTACACTTTATTGCTTAATGTTGCTTCAAATCTGGCATTTACACACATATATCGTCAATCTAGGACTTCTGTTAACTTACCCATATACTCTGTTCATTTGCTGAGTACTATCTATAGCATATTTCAGAAAAAATTATCAGAACTCAAGCTTGACCCTTAATCTGGGTATTACACTACATTTATTTCTGACATTTGTTGGTGCATTATTTATTCATACAAATGTAACAGTTGACTTGTGTCAGTTTAGAACACGCATGCACTGAATACAGGAATAGTGAACCCTTTTTTTGAAAACATTACCTATCAAAGACCATCTCCTGTTACACTTTATTGCTTAACATCACTTGAAATCTGGCATTTACACACATGTATAGCTGTGTAGGACATCTATTAACCTACTCATATACCCTGTTCATTTACTAAGTGCTATCTACAGCATATGTCAGGAAAAATTATGAGATCTCAAGCTTGACCCTTAATCTGGGTATTGCACTACATTTATTTCTGCCATTTGTTGGTTCATTATTTATTCATGCACATGAAACAGTTGACTGGTGTCAGATTAGAACACACATGCAGTGAATACAGGAATAGTGAACCCTTTATTTGATAACATTACTTATCAAAGCATCATCTCCTTTTACACTTTATTGTTTCATGTCACTTCAAATCTGGCATTTATACATATTTATTGTCTGTCTAGGATTCTGTTATCTAATCCGTATACCCTCTTCATTTACTAAGTGCTCTCTACAGCATATTTCAGAAAACATTATCAAAACTCAAGCTTGACCCTAAATCATGGTATTGCACTAGATTTATTTTTAACATTTGTTGGTGCATTATTTATTATTTAATTTGTAACAGCTGACTGGTGTCGGATTATAACACACATGCAGTGAATACAGGAATAATGAACACTTTTTTGAAAAGATTAATTATCAAAGCACCATCTCCTTTTAAACTTTATTGATATGTTGCTTCATATCTGGCATTTAGACACATGGATAGCTGTCCAGGACTTCATTTAACTTACCCATATAACCATGGTAATTTACTGAGCGCAATATACATTATTTAAGACAAAATGAGCAACATCTGCGGTGGTGCAGTGGTAGTGTTGTTGCCTCACAGCAAGAGGTTCTCCCGTTCGATTCTCGGCTGGAGTGCGGGGAGTGCCTTCTGTGTGGAGTCTGCATGTCCTCCCAGTGGTTGGATGGGCGTTCAAAAGACATGCGTAAATGGGCATGCCTTCATTGAAGTTTGGACGTCGAGCTGGCACCTCGGCATTTGTGAAAATCTTCTGCCAATCATTAGCGGACTGGAGTTCCACTGTGGTGACCCCTAATCGGGAAAAGCCGAAAGACAAACATTTAAGACAAAATGAGCAGAACACAGGCTTGAACCTTACTCTGGTTATTACACTGCATTTATTTCTGATATTTGTTGGTGCGTTCTTTATTCATTTACATGTAACAGTTGACTAGTGTCAGATTAGAACACACATGCAGTGAATACAGGAATAGTAAACACTTTATTTGAAAACATTACTTATCAAAGCACCATCACATTTTAAAATGTATTGATTAATGTTGCTTCAACTCTGGCATGTAGATCATGGATAGCTGTCTAGGACTTCTGTTAACTAACTCATATACCCTGTTCATTTAGTGAGTGCAAACTACAGCATATTTCAGACAATGAGCAGACCAGAATAGTGACTCTTAATCTGGGTAGACTCCAATATTGCAGAAATAAAAAATATAATCGGTTGGGTACAGTCACACGTAAAAAAGCAAAAAAAAATCAAACAATATAACTTACTGCAACCTACACAGCAACTGAAAGTAGAACAAACTTTAAAGAAACTTTAAAAAATCCATTTATTCAACGATACTACACAGGTAAGCACATTTGCATTGAACTAACAAATGCTTCATCAGACAAGTAAAAACTTCAAAGAGTCTCTTAAATACAAAAGCATCACTATGCAGCTCATTAATACATATTCAAACTAACAAATAAGAACAGAGATATAATAAATCACGTAGGATATTCACCACCTCATCAGCAAGCACTGATACAAAACACGTCTCTTAACAATGACCACAAAAAACTACAATGTTGTAGTTCAAACAACAGCACTATAGAGCACACATTATACTCTTATTCATAGAGTTCATGGAATTTATGCAAACAGCACAAGACAAAAACTAATCTAAGACTATTACACTTCCCTCCATAAACTATATAATAATAATAATAATAAAAATGAAAATAAAAATGAAAAATAAAAAAATAAAAAATAATTTTAAATCCATAAATATTCTCTAAACCCTAATGCAAATCAGTGTAAGAGAGGGTGCATTAATCTGGGTAGACCCCACTATTAACTGATGAAAGCTATGCTACACAGTACTGCATGCTTACTTGCTCTACCATTTCAGATATGTACTGACACATTCATAAAGATGTAGGATGTCCCAGGTATGTCATACCTGACTGTTAGGACTGCAACATCTGTATTTACTTTATTGTACTATTAAGTTATGCATTAAGTTATTACTTGGATGATTTTCTTACTTACCACATGCTTGCCTCATCCTGGCCAGACACCCAGCATGGGATTGCACATTGTGTGCCCTCTCTTCTACAGCCATGGTAAGAAAAACAAGCAATTATGCATACCAGTTTTGTAGACATTTAGCTTGAATATTTATAAATTACTGGCAAACATATTTACAAATCTGTGTGATGCGCCCATCTCTAGCATCTTGGACCTAGGTGTCCAATGTTCCCTTCTTCCTATGCTTCAGGTCGAGATGACACTGCTCACCAGTGCAGGAGATACCAGTAGCACTGATTAGGTACCTGGCCAAATGATCCCAGGCCTCATACTTGCACTCTGAGCCTTCATACTTACCCTGCAGCAGCCAGGGTTGTATCACTCTACCAGGAGTCCAATAAAAACTTTGGACTCCTGCACACCCTACTTTTGTGTCTGAAACCATGCTCCCTCACCAGTTCCAGCAGCCATACCCACAGTCAGGGTCAGGGTCCAAGGAATTATGTGAAATTCTTGCCTATTGGCCTTTATGTAGGCTGCAATCCTGCCTATGAATGTCATACTGTAACTTTCAAAAAAGTGCCACATCACTTAGCATTGTCCAAACTTGCAAATCCATGTTTAAGCAAAGCGTAGCAATGCACAGCTTTTCTAGCAGTTTATAAATGTAAAAATTATTTAATTTAAAGTCAGCTGATGTTTCAGTCACCTGATACAGTTTCACAGCACTATATGTAAAAAAATGACTACCCAGAGCTCAAACCTGGGACTTACTACACTGTAGGTCATGACTCATTCTACCTAGTTACTGGGATACTGCAGGTAACTGGAATATCTGCAGATATACTGGGCACATGCCTGTAAGCAAAATTCAGCTTTGCTGTGTGAGTTTGCGCATTGCTAAGCATGGCAGACTGACAATAATTGAATACATCTGATTTCTATTTTAGTTATCTAGCAGATGTGTAGTGTTTAAGCTTACTGATTGTTCTTTCTGTTATTACTTTTCTGTACTTGTCTCTTCTCACTCCGTTCGCCCTGCGGACTCACTCCACTCCCCTACCCTACCCCCAAATTCCACCCACCCCCAGTGGTCCTAGACTTATACTTACTAAACCACACCCTCTCTCCCATCCCTCCAATCCTATACTCCAACCAATCTACATAACTAAGCCACACCCCTCCTTCACCTAACTATTCTCAAATGGCCCCTAATTATATTAACTTACCGTATCCACTACCTGATACCTAAACTTGATAAGCTTCCTTTTCCTTATCACTTAACCATACCCTTTATCTCTTTTATTTTATTACTCCTGTCTCTCCTCCATTGCTTTTGTTTAGTAATCTTAGCAATATACCTACAGGAACTTAAGCTATCTTAACCAAGCTTATACTCATAGCCACAATTATACCTGCCCTTACCTCAGCCTATCTCCTCACCTCCTTTGAAAAGGTGAATTATGATCTGATTAACTACTCCCCAAAACAAACAGCCATACAAACCTTTACCCTCATCCATATTCAAATAAATATCACGTCCATTCCCAGCTACCTGCTAGCCAAGTACCATAGACTCACATATATTAAATACAATAACCTCCTAGTAAAGAAAGTGAAATATCTAACTAGCTTTATATATAATCCTGCCCCAAGACTAAAGAATCTCTCCTTAAAAGATGGAGACATCCACCCTAACCCTGGCCCAACCAATGTCCCCACAGTCAAAACTTATAGCCCCTATCCCTCAACCCTAGATACCCAAGCTAGACTTTCCAACTCTTTCCTAATAGGACATCTCAATATCTGCAGTATTAATAACAAAGTCGCCCATCTTCATGCCCTCCTTGATATGCACTCCTTTGACATCTTCTGTCTGACAGAAACTTGGTTAAAACCTGGAACTAAAGACAATGAAATCATCCCCCCAGGATATAATATATTGAGACAAGATCACACAAAACATAAGGGTGGGGAGTAGCAATTCTATTTAAGGATGGCCTTCAGATCTCCTCTTTACCTTATAACCCACCTCAAGATAGTAAGGAAAAAGCCCTTTTCTCCAGATTTCAACTCAACCATAGCAAATCCTTATATGTCATCTGTATCTACCTACCTCCTGGCAATAATAACAATATAATAGAGGATATTCTAAGCTGGGTGTCTTTCACTTACCCACAAGAAACAATAATACTAGGTGACTTCAATACTGACTGTAAATGTGTCAATACCAAAACTCCTACCTCCCATATTAATCTTCATGGCTTTAGTCAAACAATAACCTCCACAACCAGAATTAACAAACCAAACAATAAAGAGAGTATCTTAGACTGGATTCTTATTAATAAACATCAACAAACTTATAAGGTAGGAACTATGCCTGATGATGTAAGTGATCACACTTTGACATATTATAAGGCAAAATAATGATATTTCTAACCCTCCCACATATAGGATTTCAAGGACCAACAAACACTTTAACCCAGTAATATTCCAAAATGAACTTAATGCCTGTAACTGGAACCCTCTAAAAATTCTCCCACTCGAAGAGGCTGTTAAATATTTCAACTCCAAATTCTTAGCTATCCTCGATGTGCATGCTTCAAAATAGTCTATTAGAAAACCTGACAAAAAATATTGCTTAGGAACAAATCCTGGGCTAAGTGGAGAGCCACCAAAACTACCTCTGAGCAACAAACTTTTAGACAGTTGAGAAATATTACAAAAAAAGCAATGCTCACAGACAAAAATAATTTCTATTGTAAACGACAGCAAGCCCATCAAAACAATCCACAGAAGTTATGGTCAAGTATCAACAGACTTCTTCACCCTGTACTGTAGTACACCAACCCCTCTAGGGGCTGATCACAATACCCCCCAACAAACTGCCAGTGCCTTCAATACCGTCTTCACAGAGACCATACAATCTCTAGGCAGTCAACTAGCCCCGACAACTCAAGTCTGCCTACCTCTATATCAGGTACTTTCCCAACATTCCAATTACAACCCATTTCTAAAACCCATTTCTACCACACTAATCTATAAAATAATCCAAAAACTTAAGCCTCATACTCCCTCTGCTGACCAGTTCCCATCTGAATACCTGCAAAAAGCAGCCAAAGCAGTTGCCTATCCTATATCCATCCTTATAAACAGAACCATTAAAGAGGGAACCATCCCAGAAATCTGGAAAATCCCCCACATCGTCCCCCTACACAAAGGTGGTAACTCAAATGATTATTCTAATTACAGGCTGATAGCTCTTTTATCACCCTTAGCAAAAGTTATGGAAAAATGCATTCATCGTCAGCTATTAGACCATTTAACTCAACACAACATACTAGCTAACTGCCAACATGGCTTTAGGCCATTGCATAGTACCACTACTGCTCTCTTATCATTCACCGAGTCCATCAATAAAAACCGTAATAAAAACATCTTCTCATCTGCACTCTTCATCGATCTCTCAAAAGCTTTTGACATGGTAAATCACCCCCTTCTTATAAATACTTTAGAATCCCTTTCTCTTGATACTCAGGCTGTTCAATGGTTCAAGTCCTACCTTAGCAATAGGCAACAGGCAGTTCTTTGGGAGAATAATCTATCATCCCACCTGCCAGTCACCCTTGGAGTCCCTCAGGGCTCCATTCTAGTACCTCTTCTTTTCTCACTATTCATCAATGACCTTTATGTGGCAATTCCTCAAGCCACCTGCATACAATATGCAGATGATTCCACACTCATATGTTTAGCTAACTCCCCATCAGAGCTACAATCTCAGACTCAAAAGGTATTTAACACAGTTGAAGCATGGTTCTTGAAATGTTGCCTCCTTTTGAATGCCAAAAAAACTAAGCTCCTACTCTTTACACCTACCAGTAAGTCCACCCCTATAGATTTATTTGTCAAATCCAGTAATGGCACCCTTATATCTCCCGACTCTACCACCAAACTGTTAGGAATTACAATTGACAATAACTTTAATTTTGATAACCATATAAACAACACTATTAAAACAGTAAACAGAAAAATGGGCTCATTATATAGAATCAAACCCTTCTTAACTCCAACAGCTAAAACCACAATTGCCCACTCTCATTTAATCTCAATTCTTCTTTACATTTCACCCATATATACTAACCTAAAAAAAAAATAACCTTCTCAAACTAGCTAACTCCTACAACAGCATTGCCAGATTTGCCACGGGTAATCCCTTTAGAACTCACCACTGTCATAATCTACAGCAGCTAAGCTGGCTGGAACTACAAAACAATCTGATATTTTCCCAACTCACCATTGCCCACAAGATATTTTACCAACCAAACAACACTCCTATACTCACTAATCTCATAATCCCCTATAAAAATCTTAATTCCCTACGCTCCTCTAGCAAACTTCTAGCTAGTATAAGCAAGTCCAACAACTTGGCAGGTGATTCCCTGTTCTGTAACACTGCTGGAAAAAACTGGAACCTTCTACCTAGTGAACTAACCTTACTTCCTTCCCTTCCACTATTTAAACAAAAGCTCAAAAGACACCTCAAAACACATTGGTTATGCCCCTGCAGCAACCCTGACTAACTTCTGCTTTCACTACTTTTTTCTCCATCTTCCCACCTTTTACTAAAACTACACTGCTTATCTCTCTGAAGCAGTAACTGTAACTAGTAAAATTAAAATAACTCACTTGTGCTAATACTATCATTTCTGCACTGTAAACTACCTCATGTATGATATTGTAAAAAGACTTGTCTTAACCAGTATGTACATTTTTTAGTTTAATTTCTGCATTTTAATATTATTTCTTTTGTATTTTTGTAAATTCTTTCTCATACTTTGTGATAATGTTGTTTGTGTTTTTGGCTTTTCCCAGTTAGGGGTTGCCACAGCGGAACTCCGGTCCATTAATGATTGGCAGTAGATTTTTATGGTGCTGAGTTGCCAACCCGATGCCCAACCTTCAGCGTAGGCACGCCTATTCACGCATGTCTTTCGGAGGCCACTCGACCACAGGGAGGACATGCAGACTCCACACAGAAGGCACTCCAGCTGAGAATCGAACAGGAGAACCTCTTGCTGTGAGGCAACAATGCTACAGCTGTACCACCGCCACTTATTACAGTTGCATTGGTAATATATATAATTGTGAAAATTACAATTGCATTGGTAATTTTCACAATTATATATACAAAGCAAACTCCCAGAAGAAATAAAACAAGGCAATGAACATACTAGCTTCAAACTATAATGAAAAAACTTTTTGATATAACAGGATGCCTGTAAGTGTTTCAGAGATGTGGGCTAGAAATCACCTATAAGGCAAGGAACAATTATGTATTCCATCTATTAATACTGATTTAGCTGTTATCATAGTCATTGAAATGCATCTTTGGAATTAAAATATAAGCTAATTTGCACCACCAGTAATTAACTGTACCTACCTGAAAATTCAAAATGATCTGTGCCTGACTTAAAATTCACTCTTGTACTATATTCATGTTACTGCTGATGCCAATATACGCTACTATGCAAATAGTTCTACAACCTGTCATATGTTTAGCTGTATTTTCTTGCCTCTCTGGCCCAGGTCTTGACTGAAAAGGGTACTTGGACCAGTTCACCTACCTTGATAAGAAGTGTTAGATAAATAAGCTAACTTTACAAATATTAAGAGCCCAGTCACTTGAATGAGGTCTAGCATCTGAAGACTATGTTTGTACAACACTTTCTGGAATTGCAGATCAAAGGCTAAGTGTCAGCAACCCACATGTCTGCTAAAGGTAGTCTAAGAAACATTAAGGAAGTGGCCACTAGTCTCCTGAAGTGGTCCTAATTATCTCTGTTATGGGTCTTGCATGTCTGTCATTTTGCAGAAAACATGCAGTTTTCTTTTAAATAATTTTTTTTATAAATAATTGCTTATTAGACTTCTTACTTTCTCTTTCAATAAGAAAAATCCTGCCAGGATTTCTTTGTTCCTTAGATCTGGCCAAATAATAGTCACAGGAAACATAAAGATTTGCAAACTGCTCAAAGGCAATTGCTGAAACTACTTTTGGAATGAATTTAGGACTGAGACTTCATTTAAAGCTGTCCTTGGAGGAAATGCAGTTCTGCTCTTTTCACATCAGAGCCATTATATCCAATATCTGTGATGTGAAACCCTATATACTTCATAGAACATTATGAAACTTGCCTGAATGGTTCTGACAACAGGTCTTCTAACATGATAGCAAGATCCAGTTGATAATCAGTCTTCTTCATACTTCAGTTACGTGAACATAATACAGACATTAAAATATAATCAACTAGAAGAGAAAAATTATATATATATATATATATATATATATATATATATATATATATATATATATATATATATTATGTACACTATACATAATGAATACAAACTAATTTCTTCCCCCAAAGTAAATAGTGTGAAATCAAATGCATATTTACACCAGTTCCTCTGAGTTTCAGAACACAACCCTGTTTCTAATTTCAGGCATTATTCTATTTTATGGCCTTCTGTGTTTTTTAATCCCAACCAGGCTGCCCCTCCATCACAATATATTTCAGTAAAGTAAAAAAAAAAAAGCGTAATCTATTGTTTATCTTTAGTTTCACAGTTAAGAAATGTCCAACAGTAGGCATGCAGTTCTGTTAAAAGAATTCCTGCCCTCAGTGACTGTAGAGTGTACTAAGACAATGTCTTACTAGCAGCTCTTTAGTTAATGAAATGCATTCATTTTTAGTGAACCATATATATTGTACCATGGCATAGGTGATGTGAGCAGATATGTTATATTTATGGTCATGCTAATCATCAAAATATGTTTTACACAAAATCTGTTTTTCATTAAACTAGAAAGTGAGCTATTGCACAATAAGTTAGATTTGTTGTGTTATTTGGTGCAGAATGTTAAGGTTGTGAGCTCTAGCACATGCAGTGTAGGGTTAGATCCCCTCAGTACTCATTTGCCTACTCTGTGACTTTGAGCAAGTTACTTAACCAGGCAGTGTTTTGGGGCAGCTGGAAAGCTGGACCAGGCTTCTTAATGGTCTCCTAGACTGCAAGCCTAGTAATTGCCTCTGAGCCCATATTACTAGGCAAAGATATGTAGAAAATCAGATTGAGTATCATGTTTAATGCATTTATCACTATGAAGTGTACAAAATGCAATGAAATCTTGTGTGGTTTTGTGGCTTGTGGGCAGTGAACTGCATAGACAATGATCTTCAGTTCTGCATTGTTACTGTTTTATCACTTGACTGCATATTTGTGGCCAGGCTATTATTCTGAAACACTGAATTGTGCTTTGAGATGTCTTCCTGTCTACATAAACTACCACACTGCTAGCTCAGCCATAGGAGAACAGTAATATTTGGGATTAGAGAGGTTCACCTTCACTGAGATTATAGTTTTAATCTTCTATGATTGAGCAGTTTCGTCTGACTTATGTTATACTCAGGAGTGTAGACTGTTTCTTTAAAAAAATAATATCCTAAGCCTACTTTGCTTAAAAGAATATTTTTCAAAATAGTACTTGCACACTGATTAAAAATTATGTTTTTTTCTTGAGAAACAACACTGTTCATACCCATGTGTGAGACTTTACATCTTGCACCCTTTTACTTATCACAGTTGTGAAGTCACTGCATCTTTGGATAGGAGGGATATCTGTCTCAGCAGTGACCTCCTTTAAGCAATCAGTGCTTCAGACAGCTGTTCATTGTGACACAACTGACTGATGTGTGTAGCAACTTCTTATATTTGATTATGTTTACTGAAAGGACAAACATATTATAGTAATACATTAATGCACTATAGTGATATGTTAATGCCACTGGTTCAATCACAGCTGATAATAAATAAAAAGCTGACATTCTAAAAACTATCATTACATTACTGTGAAGAGAAGTTTAAAAAAAAATAGGGAAATTAGTTTAATTAGTTCTACAAGTCTGGGTTTGCAATTTTGGCTTCCATGATGAGACTCTAAATAACCCAAACTTTCCACTTAATATGGTCCATAAAGGCATCACCGTCTTGTAAACCCTGTGAAAGGCCAGGGGATTAAAAGTCGGTTATGTTGCCTCTTCCTGATGATTACTTTTAATGCAAACTTGTTAGCTGGTTGCAAGTTAGTTGAAGTGTGCTAGACTCATCTTAACAGATTAAAAAAATAGTTCATAGGTAAATACTAGGCTAGCTGCCCTATGGGCCATTTTAAGCCTAGCCAATTTTCTTTTCAAAGGTGAGAATCAAACCTTTTATTTTGTGTCTGTGAAGTAAATAACCATTATACCAACATGCAAAATGTAATTCATTGTTCATTCACTGCCAAAATGGAGCTGATAATTCTTTTCTGCAGCTGTATTCAGGTTATCTGAAGTACCGCAGGGCAGCGATTTAAGTAGGGCAGTTCCTTGATCATACAGTTTGTTTTACTTTTGCTGCCAGTTTTGCTCCTGCAGATGCTTCTTATATTCCTGCTGTTTTCAATCTAGTTGTTTAACTCTGCATTCAAAGTGCAGCACAGATGAAAAACTAAAGTCCTACTCAGAGTTACTGAGAGTGCTGGCCAGATGCCATCACCTATTAGCATCAGTTACTTATCTAATCATTCACAGGGGGATAACCTTTGAATGTTAACATGAGATATGCAACAAGAAATGTAAAAAAACTGATGCTTTATCCAAGGGGCAGTTTTGAAAATAACTGCTGAAATAGGGGCAATCTACCTACAAATGATTTTTGAATAAATGCTAATAAAGATTTATTTTTACTTACACTCATGTCAACAGTAACTCTGAATCTGAAGGAAAAAGAATACTTCCGAGTCTTCACATCACGATATGTACATAAAAGAAATCAGCTAATAAACACTACTGTACAGGGATTACTATTGAAAAAGGGAACAATTTAACAATAAACTGGACTATGTTAAAGAAAAATGCAGTAAGAAAACTGAGATACTAAACAAACGATACAGCAACAAGGATAACAAATCAAATAAGTGATATAGATGGAAGAGTTAGTATAAGATGCAAGCTGAGTTTCTCATTAAAACATTCAGCTACAAGAAAAAAATAAAGATCTGGAAAAATAGAAAATGAACTATATGATATACATTGATATACATAAAAACACGGACTGAAATAATGTGATGGTTATAAGCCAGATTCATAAAGCTTTAGACTTGGAGAAGGGACTGTCTTTTAGAATAGAAAGAACCCACAGGATGTTGACAAAAACCTTCTGCAAACTCAAAATTTCCTACTAGGGTTGTCATTATAAATGGCCTAACATATTTGGAAAAGTACTTTTCATCTAAAACTGTTGTAAGACAGAAGTAAGGAAACTAGGAAGGGAAGATAGTATCATTAAGACACATCTCTTTACTGCAAGATTGAGGACAAGCCAAGACACACTGGATAAAGCATTTTCATGTATTTGAAAAAAAGAATATAATTGCAAATCAAGAGGAAATTAAATAGAATAAAAAAATAATAATAATTAAAAATTATTTGCTATCTTAAATACTAAGAAAGTAGTACTGTCCTATAAAGCATCTTTGTTCTTTAATTCTATTAAAGGGAAAAGGGGAAAATATAAAGAATAAGAATTTATATAGTAAAGAACAAGTTAACTGATCTTGAAGCATTTGATGTGCCTTCATAGACTAATCAGAAAATGAAGTTGATATAAACATTTAGTTTTGCTGTAGTATTCTGTGAAAAAGACATTTGGTAACTACTTCATTCAGAATATGAGATAGTTATCAGAATAATAGTAATTTAATTTGGTTGTTAGGAAACATTATTATATGCAGTGCCTTACACAATGTGAAGCATTTTTCCTTCCTTTCAGTGTTCTAACACATTTATGCAGTAATTGTGAAACACACGAGGCAATTAAGAATGACAACTTCTGCAAAATATATTGAATTTAAGTTTTAGGTATTGATATATAAAAATGATGTACTTTTTTCTATTTGTAGTTACAACTGTGCTCTTGACACTTGCTAAACATTAATGTGGTTTTATTAATTTCTTAAACAAGTTAATTTCCTTCTCCATGAAATATTAACAGATGTATGTTATGTATGGGTGTGTGCAGGAGTGTTTATGACGTAAGAGGTGAAAATGCATAATGAGGGTGGAGTATATTTGAGTGTATGTTCATTGCATTGAATATTCAGTTAAGAGGATTGTTTTGTCAAACTGACGATTTGTTGTTTGCAAGATCACTACACAGTGGGGAGTAGGATTTTGCCCTTTTCCTACTATTCTAGGACTGCAGAGTTAGTATATATAATTAGCAGGGGTGTGGACTTGTCCCTCTGCATGAAACTTATTTTTTTTATTCATTAAGATTCAACCATTTGTGGCCAATATAATTTATACCAATTTAGTGAGATGGAAATGTAGTGAAACGTAATCATATATGTATATGTGCATACATGTCTGTTTATTTCTTTACTGGTGTATATAGCTCTGTAGTTAGTAATGGTTATTTTTTTTCTTCTTCTTTATCTAATATATACAATACAGTAGTATGACTGTGATTCCAGTATAGTTTAGTGATATTTCCATAAATGTAAGACAGAGTAATGTATAAAAATATGTATTTACAGTTACACATGTGTGTGTGTGTCTGTGTATATGCATGTGTGTGTAAGATTTATCTTTTATCATTATCTATAGTTATATATAAAGTAAACAAAATATAAAAAGTCAAAAGAAGGTGTAGTTATACAACAATTCAAATGTAAAATATAAAATACAATTTAACATAAGATAATCTTACTGGTTTTACAGACACACACGCACACACACACACACACACACACACACACACACACACACACACACACACACACACACACACACACACACTCTATATGTAAAAATACATATAACTGAGTAGGCATGTCTATAAGTGTATGTCTCTATGGCAGCATTTTGTAGTATTAAATGCTGTAAATGATGTAAATCTAAAACAAATGTTATAATTGTTAAGTATTTTGGCTTAAAAACATTGCTAATGATCTAACTTTTGTGTAAATATTGTTTCCTAAAAGCAGCCAGGTAATGCTATGTATTAGATAGAGGCAAATGTCCTTCCTATTATGTTATGGGTCATTATGGAATCATTTATGTAATTTGTTTTTCTACATAAGCAGGTCTGTGGTAAACCATGGCATACTCAGTATGGATTTGTTAGAATATGTGGGGAAGGCTCATTGATCTGGGCTGGAATTTGAGGGGAAACTGTCATAGTACCTCAGTTGGAGGTGGGTCCTCATGCCAGGAGAAGGATTCAGAGCAAGGAAGAATGTCTTCAACTGTCTAAGGTGGGAAGTTCTACGGAGACTGTGTAATCATTGGCCTGTACCAGATGCTGTAGAAGAGAAAACAGCTTCATTTGGAACCTGGGACAACCTTCTTTAAGCTGAATCATCAGTTGGAGTTATATTTGGACTTTTTGCTTGAATAGTGGAGTAATCTGTACATGGGAAGTTCCTGCTGGTAAGATTCATTTCAATATATGCTTTATAACCTTGGATAAAGCTATGTGTGAGCTGAATAAAAGCTTTACTTTCAGTTACTTTTATGTTCAGCACTATATATGTAAACCAAAGGGTAAAAAGGTCACACAGACAAACTACTCAGTAAAAACTACAAGAAAAACCCAACCAAGCTAGAATTTTCACTGTGTGATACCGTAAACCTCCTGTACTGGAGACCCATGGGATACATGCAAATGACCTCTTAAGGATAAGTGTTTCAGCTACATGGTTTCTGAATGTCAATTACTTTTTTCACTTTTTGAGTCTTTATGGTTACATTTAGGCCAATAAAGTGAAACTCCTCTAGCTGTGGATATGCATGTTTCAGCCTTTTTGTTGACCTTGTTAGTGCAGCATCAATGAATAGTCTGGCTATACTTTTCAACACAGGGTCTTTAAATCCAGCTGTTGCCCATAAAGATTATGGTGCTTGCCAAATATCCCAGCTAACATCAAACTGGTTTGTCTGTTTGACCTTTTTACCTTTGGTTTTGATGTTAGTTAGGATATTTACCCATAAAGATTAAGGTGCCTGCAAAATGCAAAATGGTGTTATTTATTTCAGAGAGAAGGGCTCTATTGTTCTCGGAATTACTCTTCTTACTTTTGGTCAAAATTATTTTCCTTTTATTATAAAACTTGTTAATATTATGGTTCCACCATGTGGGTTTCTTTATCCAGTTTGCCCTACAGGGTACAGCTGCATCTGTGCAGCTGTTTGCATCCTGGTATAGTGTGCTGGTGTACATTTTTGTGTATTCAGTGGAGTTAACTGGGTTTTGTGGAGATTTGAAGCTTGCCAATGTATCACTTAGAAATAGTTTGTCTTAAAGAAATTTCTAAAGGTACCTTGGGTGGATGGTGTGACACCCCACTTCTGGACCAGTAATTAAGGAGCCTGAATCCTCACCAATGGCGCCAGTGAGGGACATTCACTTGGAACAAAAATAGATGCACACAGTATTTCCAGATGCAGCTCTCTGCATCAAGCACAATTTCCCTTAAGAGCACACAGGGAACACACTCATTCTGGGGTCTGGCTTTCCCTGTCTCTCTTTCTCTCGGCTCCCAGTAAGACTCCCCACTGGCACAGCTGTAGAGTTGAGTCCTCAGTTGAGTGTCAAAGTCAAGTCCTCCAACACTCTCTCTGTGAAACCAGTGCTCTGTGTTCCTGCTCCAAGTAGCTGCCACACACCCTCTTTGAGATTAGATTTGCACACACACACACACACACACACACACACACACACACACACACACACACACACACACACACACACACACACCTGGTAAAGTCTGGCACAGATTTACCACTCTGTTACCCTTTGCCTAGACTATAAGGTAGTTACTGCCAACAGACACTCCAAAGTCAGCTACTCTAAGGCTCTTACCAGGTTACCCAATTATACTGAGTGAAATTAATATTAATACAAATGGTAGTGTTTGACCAATGTGGCAAGGCTCTCAGAAGTGGCCACAGTGTCACCAAATAAGTACTGTCAAAGGTTAAAATATTCTCCAAAGGACCAGCCACAAAAGAAAGGTTTAAATACATTTAATAATAAATAATAAAAGAACATTAAAATACTCAATATCTATTTACAATAAACACCAGAGGTTCAATCACAGTAAGTATTAAAATAACACAGATGAATAGATTCACACAGGTACAGAAAAACAGTACTTTACTAATCCCACTATATTTTCCTGGCTGATCTAAAGAATTAATATTCCCTGGTTACTTACTTAATCAAGGCAAGATAAGGTGGATGTAATATCTTTCTTTGTCAGGTTACAAAAAGAGACCGCAATAAGACTTCAGTCTCATCTTATATTAAAACATCATTTCAGTCCTTGGTTACAGGATGACATTATCTACATCTGGTCATCTGACTACTCCCATTACTAGAAAATGAATCAGAATCTCATGCATATGAGTTACCATACACACAGAAAGAGCTTTGCTAAGATGTGTTATAGCTTCTAGAAGCCATAAAACCAATTCAACACTTCTACCCTTCCAGGATAGCAATTAGTTCACTGCTAAGAACAATATAATAAGGATTCCTAGTCCTTGTTTTCACAGACATTTTGCCTTTGTCTGCAATCAGAACTGTAAGATACAATCTTTATGACCTACCAGGTAATTTAATTTCAAACTATTTCTCAAAGTTAGCTGGACTAAGATTAAGATCTTCTTTTTCAGTATTCTCTGCTACAATATATTTACTTCAACAGTTACAATACAGCGTGACATATACATGTACTTCTTTTTCTGTCCAGCAGACATACTGTTGGTACATTTTTAACACAAGCAGTTTACAAATACATTTTTCAACACATGCATCTGTACCAGTCATTTTGATATACAAATGACATGTAATTCTTTACAAAACTCCAGCTAGCTATACAGTCATATGTTACATATCCACACCCTACTTCTCCTGACATAGCTTGCAATGCCTCACATTGTCATATCTCTCCCCCCTTTGAAGACTCAAGCTAGTGTTTCAAATGACCCTTGAGAAACATGTTTTGAGAGGAATAAGCTTGTCTGGGAATGCATTAACACATGCCCTTTCTTGAGACCCCATCTGCATTGGCATTGCTGACCTCATTACAGTGCTGCAATGTCATATCATATGCCTGCAACCCTAGGCTCCACCTTAATAACTTGGCATTTTGCTGGCTGGCTCATTGTAGACATAGAGCCCCCTCAGACTCCTCCTGCCATTCACTGCAAATACTCAGCACTAGGACCTCTCTATCATGGTAAGGCTTCATCTTGTTAACATGGTACAATTTATGCCCTTGCCTCCTGCCTAGCAGTTCTACCATGTATTTAAAATCACTGACCTTCCCTACCACTTTGAAGGGTCTCTCCCAAGCTGCCTGCAGCTTATTGTGTCTGACAAGAATGAGAAACATAACCTGCTGTCACACAACATACTCTCGGGCTCGAGCTTCCTGTCATACCAGATCATTTTCTGCTGTTGGCCTTCTGCCAGGTTCTCCTGGGTCAAGCCCATGAGCTCCCTAAATCTTGTCCTGTGGTTTAGGACATATGCCACAACATATTCCTTGTGGGATTCACACTCACTCTCCCACTCATCACAAATCAAATCTAAAGGGCCCCTCACCCTATGCCCATACAGCAACTCAAAGGGTGAAAAACCTGTGGATTCCTGGGGTACCTCCCTGTATGCAAACAGAAGATGGGGTAAATATTTGTCCTACTCTCTCTTAAACTGGTCTGCAATTGCCCATGGCATGGCTACCTCCCTCAAGCCTGGTAGTGTAGGGTCCGAGAGCTGAGCCTCTTTCAACTCTGTGTTTGTAACTCTTCCAAGCTCCCTTTCCACAGGAAGTCTGGTAGCATCTGACAGTGATGCCTGTCAACCTGGGTACTACCACTCACCTCTGCCCTTGCAGACACTCTGTCCAAGGAAACATCAGTACCTACCAGCAGCTATTGATCATCTTTAGGCTCACTGCTACATGGTAACTCCCTCCCTGAAATAGTCACCTCACCAGCCCTGGCTTCAGGTGTGAGGTCTGTCTGGGTCTCCCCCAAACTACCAGACCCACATTCCTGTCTCCAAGCCTGACTGCAAGTAACTGCATGCACACAAGGTACTGCATCATCAAAATCAGTCCCTATCAAGACATCTGCAGGGATATCCTCAAACACACCTACCTGCTTGCTTTCTTTTCCACCCTCCCAGTCAAGGTGAACCCTGGCCAAAAGCATTTGGAATGGGGTCCTCCCTAAAGCTCTAACTGAAGTGGACTGCCCAAGCAAAAACTGCTCCTCTTTAACCACTACAGTCTTCACAATAGTTATGTCAGAGGCTGTGTCTCTCTTAGCAGTGGCCTGTTTGTCATTCACTAATATTGGCTATAACCCCTGGTGATAGTTTGGTACCCCTGTTGTCTGCAGACAACTTACCACTGGCATACTATTATTCCCACTTGCTGGCTCCCCCACCTTTTTCCCCCCTTTGCCTCCATGGACATCTATATGATACATGGCCCCACTGGTTACATTTAAAACATCTAACCCTTGATCCTGGCCATGTGCCTGAACTAGTGGCTTCCCCTGTTACTGGTGGACTCTGTTGGGGTGGTTTCATCTGCCTACCATGGGTTCCCTTATATTCATGTGAAACACTGGGTATCCCCTTCTTGAGCAGTGATGCCCTGCTCTCTAAGTAGAGATCCCCCTTTCTCCCCAGCTCATCTGCAGTGTTACACTCCCAATCTTCCAACCAGATTCTCATGTCCTTAGGCAAAGTGCTGAGGGTCTGTTCCCTCACCAAAATGTCCACCAGCCCTTCAAAAATGATGACCTAACACCTACTCACCCACTTATGAAAATAAGTGCTTAGCTCAGCAATATAATTACATACACTTTCATCTGCCTTGTGTCTATGCTCACAAAACTTTTTTGTAAGCTTTCGGTGTTAACTTAAAGCATTCTAATAAACATTGTTTGACTTTATCATAATTGAAACAATCAGCATCAGATGCTTTAGAAACTGCAGTTACAGCTTTACCATGGAGTAAGGGGGTCAGGAACTGTACACAGAGCCCTTGGTTAGCATTATACTGTTTACATACTTTTTCAAACATATGAACAAAACTATCAAAATGATCACCCTCTGTAAACTGTGGAAGAAATTTACAGACCTTTATTGCTTCTAGGGTATGGTTATTCCCTTCCTTATTACCTGCATGACCCTGACGAAAAGTCAGCATCTCCATCTCATGCTGATGCTGCTTCTCATTTTCTTCAGCCTCCAAATGCTGTAGTCTCTCTGCTGATTGTACTTCTCACCATTTAGCCTCCAGTTCAAGTCTCTTTAACTCCAGATGGATTTTTACATCCTCTGAGGAAAAGATGACCTGTCCTGCTTCTGAGGGCTGCACATCCCCATCACCAGATTGGTTGTCCTCCTGGTTGTTAGTCCATGCAGGAGTTGTGATTAAGACTGAAATCACTTACTCTTTAGTCAGGTTGGAATGCACCAGTCCATTGGTTTCACACACCTTGGCCAACTGGTTCTTTGTCAGCTGGACATAATCCTCTGCTGACATATTTACCTGCTTTCCATGACTAAACTAAGCTAACAAAAATAAAACTGTTGTGAAAATAAAACTCTGCATGTTTATTTTGTGGCTGCTGAGAGTACACACACCTTCAGTGACAACTGCCTACAGGCTACAGAAGTTCAATTAATATCCATACCACGGGCCACTGATATGTGATGTCCCACTTCTGGGCCAGTAATCAAGGAACCTGAATTTTCACCACGGACACTGGTGAGGGATGTTCACTTGAAACAAAAACAGATATGCACAGTACTTCCATATGTAACTCTCTGCATCAAGCACAATTTCCTTTAAGAGCACACAGGAAACACACTCAGTTTGTGTCTAGGTTTCCCCATCTCTCTCCAGACCCCCAATAACACTCCCCACTGGCACAACTGTAGAGCTGAGGCTCAGCCGAGTGTCCAAGCCAAGTCTTACAGCACCATCTCTGTAAAACCAGCGCTCTGTCCCTACTCCAAGTAGCTGACACATACACACACACACACACACACACACACACACACACACACACACACACACACACACACACACACACACACACACACACACACACACACACACACACACGCACACACTCTTTGAGATTTGATTTACACACACAAACACACACAGCTGGGAAAGACTGGCACAGATTTTCTTGCTCTGCTACCCTTTGGCCAGACTCTAAGGTAGTTACTGCCACCAGACATTCCAAAGTCGGCTACTCTAAGGCTCTTACAAGGGTACCCAATTATACTGAGTAAAATTAATATTAATACAAATGGTAGTGTTTGACCAATGCAGCAAGGCTTTCAGGACTGGCCACAGTATCACCAAATATATATAAGTACTCTCAAAGGTTAAAATATTCTCTAAATGACCAGCCACAATGAAAGTTTAAATATATTTAATCATAAATAGTAAAAGAACATGAAAATACTAAATATCTATTTACAATAAACACCAGAATTTCAATCACAGGAAATGTTAAAATAACACAGATGAATAGATTCACACCGATACAGTAACACAGTACTTAACTAATCTCACCATATTTTTCTGACTGATCTAAATAATTACTATTCCCTTATTACTTACTTAAAGGCAAAATTAATTGGGTGAAATATCCTTCTTTGTCAGGTTACAAAAACAGTCTGCAATGAGACCTCAGTCTCATCTAGTATTAAAACATCATTTCAGTCCTGGATTACAGAATGACATCACATACTTCTGGTCATCAGACTTCTGGTTCCCATGCTACCCCCATTACTAGAAAGTGAACTAGAATCTTGCACATATGTGTTACCGTACGCACAGACAGAGCTTTGCTAAGATCTGTTATAGCATCTGGAAGCCATAAAACCATTTCAACACTTCCACCCTTCCAGAGTAGCAATTAGTTCACTGCTAAGGACAATACAACAAGGATTCCTAGTCCTTGTTTTCACAGACTTTTTGTCTCTGGCTGCAATCAGAACTGTAAGATACAATCTTTATGGCCTAACAGGTAATTTAATTTCAAACTAGTTTTCAAAGTTAGCTGGAGTGAGATTAACCTCTTCTCTTCCAGTATCCTCTGCTACAATATAGTAACTTCATTAGTTATGATACAGTCTGACATACAAGTGTATTTCTTTTTCTGTCCAGCAGGACACACTGTTTGTACATTTTTAACACAAGCAGCTTTACAAATACAATTTTCAACACAAGCATCTGTACCAATCAGTTTGATATGCAAATGACATGTAATTCTTTACAAATCTCCAGCTAGCTTTGCTAGCACATGTTACACACCCACTATCCTACTTCACCTGGCATAGCTCGCAGTACCTCACATCATCACAGATGGATCTCTGCTTTCAATTTTATTTAAAAAAAACCTACTTTCTAGTCAGACAGGAATGGTGCAAGATGCTCTCATATTACTAAGGCGCAGTGGTAGCGTTCTTGCCTCACAGCAAGAGGTTCCCTGGTTTGATTCTCAGCTGGAGTGCCTTCTATGTGGAGTCTGCATGTCCTCTCTGCATTCATATGGGTTTCCTCTGGGTGCTCCGGTTTCCTCCCACATTAGAAAGACATGCATCTAGAGTGCTTCTTCACAGCCCTCCTCTGAAATTGGCTTCGTTCCAAGTCGGACTTTCCCGGTTAATAAATATTAATTAAATAAATAAAATAAAATAATAAAATAAGATCCAAGGTATTATTCCCCCTATGGGGGAACACATTAAAAAATATTTTTGAAAACAACTATAGGAAGGATTCTATTTCTTTGATTAGTAAAAAAGGTATGTTTTCGTTGCCAAAACTGCCAAATTTGCAGATACATCTCAGAAGGACCTTATATAGATATTATCACATCTGATAAGATTATTGAAGTTTCTGACTTCATAAACTGTAACACCACGGGAGTTGTTTATGTCAGTATTTGCTCCTCTTGTCCCGCATTTTATGTGGGCATGACAACGAGATCTCTAGCAACTCGCATCAAAGAACACCTATATGCCATCAAAGTCAAAGATAGTAATAATGCTTTATATAAGCATTCTATTACATGTGCTATTACCGGCTCTTTGAATTGTGTTTCCAGTATTCTTAGTGTCTCCAGGTTTCATTCTGCCTTTCAGCGTTTTTTGTTGTTGTTCCTTTGGGCGACTTTTGGTGTATTTGTGGATTTGGTGTTTCGCCCCATGGCAGAAGCGGCGGACGATACTTTAACGAATTTGTCGGTGCATTCCACACTGACATCCAGAATGGATAAAGAACCTGATAAACTTAACCACCTGTTTCTTTCTACGCTTATGGACATACAAAGTTCTTTAAAATTTTTGGTGGCAAAAGCTAGTAATTCCACTGAGACTGTTGCGGTTCTCAGTCCGATTGGGGCATGCAACAAATTACCGGCAGTGTCGAATGCAGGCAGGTCAATGTCGACTGACTTACGAACAGCCGTTAACCCAGAAGCAGTGACGAACACCAACGGAGGTACTAATACCAACTGTGCTGGGCTGTTAGACCGTCGTGACAATCCTTTTAATATATACAAAGGGACTTTGCCTACAAATGATGATAATCACATGAATTCTCAACGAGACCTTTTACTCAAACTTTTAAAAAGGTATAAATCCCTTGAGTTAGAAAATTGCTATTTCTTGAAATGCATTGAATTGGGGATAGTCCCTAAAGGTTTGCGTTTTTTTAAATGCCCTAATGGTATTAATATAGGGCATCCTATGTTTGACTCTTTGATTACATTCTTTAATGAAGCAGGTCTTCGTTTTTTGCAGTTACTCATAGATAATAACGTAGAAAAAATGTCTTTAATTCTTAATGACATCAAAGAATTAGAGACTGCTTTCAAAGAACGTATGCATGGTGAAGATTTGAATTCGTTATACAGTTTTTTTTCTAAAGAGCTATTTGAACATTCTAAGATAGTTACCAACAGAAAACAGTCTAAAATGGAGAGGGACATAGCGTGCTATCGCAACAAAACGGCCTACAGTCATTTTGTATCCAATCAAAGGAATCGTGATGTTCATTCGCAAGGACAGTCTCTTCACAAGTTTCATCAAACAGAAGCCACTAAGGGTATTCAGTCCAATTACTCAATTACTTCGTTGAGAACAGCTACAACTAGGACTGATTACAGTAAAAATTCTAGCAGTTACAATACTGAATTTCCTCCGCTGGTATCCGCTAGTTCTTCCTGTATTGACATCTTGAGAGATGATCCTCCAGACAGGCAAGCTACTAGTAGTGATACATTTAATTCCACGACCAGGAATCTGTTTGATGGTTCCACCATTAGTTCCATCAATAAAACAAAAAAGCAAAATGATATTAATGAACCCATTGTTTGTTATAAAAATAAAAAGAAAGGTCCTGTAGTGGACAATGTCAAGACTTCTATTTTAACTAGGAGTCGTACTTTTTTGGGTTCGAATTCGTCGGGGGACGAATGTTAAACAACAACTCAAATAATTCAGACAGTTTTGGCATTATTAATTTGTCTGGACATTCTTTTAGTGACACTGAATTGACAGTCCTTAATTATGGTTTGAACTTTATTCCAAACAAGAGGGCAAATTTTGGCAAAACCATAATTGATTTGAAAAAATATACAAGGAAATTAAATTTATCTTTTTTAATGAATGACATTCCAGAACACAATGTTTGTTTTAACAAACCTTCCTGTTATGTGCCTAGTCTCCATCATACCATCAAGACTTTCGAAGATGTATGCATTAAGGACATTGAACATTTATTTAAGTCAAACATTCATTTTTATGACAACTTAACAAAAAATGAAAGGAAAGCCTTAGGCAATTTGAAATCACTCTCAGGCAAATTAAGATTCATGAAGAGTGATAAGGGGTCTAACATTGTTGTCATGGGACATGACCAATACAACACGGCCATGTTAAAATTATTGAATAACATCGACGAATATGAATTAGTTCCTTACTATGCAATATTAAAAAGTTTTAGGTCTGTGCATGCACATTTGTATGATGCATTAATGTCTAGTGAGATTAATTTAAAGCTATATAATTTTTGTTATATAGACAAGCCAAAAATAGGTGTAATCTTCGGAGTTCCAAAAACGCACAAAAATATTTTTGATCCCCCACTACGTTTGATAGTGTCTTCCCCACATTCTGTGACCGAGGGTATTTCCCTCACTATTGACGCACTATTAGGACCCTTGATTTGTGATAACACATCTTATATCAAGGATTCCTGGCATTTTTTGGAAAAAATTAAAATCTTTTCAAATAGAGCTTGTGCAGATATATTTGATGTATCCAAACATGTTATGTTTACGATGGATGTTGTTTCTTTATATTCATGTATTCCCCACGAAGAAGGGGTGGATGCTGTTCGTAGTTATCTAGTTAATAAGAATTTATTCAATAATTCAATTGTCATAGTTTTATGTAGATTCATTGAGATTATTTTAGAAAACAATTTTTTTATGTTTGATAAAGCATATTATAGACAAAAACGTGGCGTTGCCATGGGGTCATCTGCAGCACCTGCCTTTGCTAACCTAGTAATGGCATGGTGGGAAACAGTTTCCTTTCCAGTTTTGAACGAAAAATTCAATATTTTTTTCTTTTGTAGATTTATTGATGATTTATTTTTCATTATTGAAGGAAACATAGACACTGTACATTCATTTATTAACATAGTTAACTCTCTTTCCAGCTATATTAAGTTTACATTAGGCGATGTTGGAACAGCTGTTAATTTTTTGGATACACACATTTGGTGGGACAATGAAGAACAAAAATTCCATAGTAAAATTCATAGAAAGGAAACTTTCACGAATGGATACTTACATAATAGTAGTGGACATCCTACATACATTAAGAAAAACATCCCAAGGGGGCAATTTATTCGTGCCTGTCGTATGACTACTAAAGATGAAATATTAATTTCTGAGTTTCATTTTATTATTAATTTGTTTATTCAACGTGGATATGAAGAGCAATTTTTAATTGATATAGCTCATGAAGTATATAGCAAACGATTTAATCAATTTCCAGCTATTTTACATGATAAACAAATTATTTTTGGTAATGCCATGAAATTACACAATAGCAACAACATTATTTGTTCTCTTGACATGAGTGTTGATAGTTATAGAATAAAAAATGCTATCCAAAACAATTGGAAAGTGTTACAAGGCAATAGAGAGATTTTTAAAATATTGGGAAATCAGCCACATTTTACGTTTCGTAAAACGAACACATTAAAAAATATTTTTGAAAACAACTATAGGAAGGATTCTATTTCTTTGATTAGTAAAAAAGGTATGTTTCGTTGCCAAAACTGCCAAATTTGCAGATACATCTCAGAAGGACCTTATATAGATATTATCACTTCTGATAAGATTATTGAAGTTTCTGACTTCATAAACTGTAACACCACGGGAGTTGTTTATGTCAGTATTTGCTCCTCTTGTCCCGCATTTTATGTGGGCATGACAACGAGATCTCTAGCAACTCGCATCAAAGAACACCTATATGCCATCAAAGTCAAAGATAGTAATAATGCTTTATATAAGCATTCTATTACATGTGCTATTACCGGCTCTTTGAATTGTGTTTCCAGTATTCTTAGTGTCTCCAGGTTTCATTCTGCCTTTCAGCGTTTTTTGTTGTTGTTCCTTTGGGCGACTTTTGGTGTATTTGTGGATTTGGTGTTTCGCCCCATGGCAGAAGCGTGGACGATACTTTAACGAATTTGTCGGTGCATTCCACACCGACATCCAGAATGGATAAAGAACCTGATAAACTTAACCACCTGTTTCTTTCTACGCTTATGGACATACAAAGTTCTTTAAAATTTTTGGTGGCAAAAGCTAGTAATTCCACTGAGATTGTTGCGGTTCTCAGTCCGATTGGGGCATGCAACAAATTACCGGCAGTGTCGAATGCAGGCAGGTCAGTGTCGACTGACTTACGAACAGCCGTTAACCCAGAAGCAGTGACGAACACCAACGGAGGTACTAATACCAACTGTGCTGGGCTGTTAGACCGTCGTGACAATCCTTTTAATATATACAAAGGGACTTTGCCTACAAATGATGATAATCACATGAATTCTCAACGAGACCTTTTACTCAAACTTTTAAAAAGGTATAAATCCCTTGATTTAGAAAATTGCTATTTCTTGAAATGCATTGAATTGGGGATAGTCCCTAAAGGTTTGCGTTTTTTTAAATGCCCTAATGGTATTAATATAGGGCATCCTATGTTTGGCTCTTTGATTACATTCTTTAATGAAGCAGGTCTTCGTTTTTTGCAGTTACTCATAGATAATAACGTAGAAAAAATGTCTTTAATTCTTAATGACATCAAAGAATTAGAGACTGCTTTCAAAGAACGTATGCATGGTGAAGATTTGAATTCGTTATACAGTTTTTTTTCTAAAGAGCTATTTGAACATTCTAAGATAGTTACCAACAGAAAACAGTCTAAAATGGAGAGGGACATAGCGTGCTATCGCAACAAAACGGCCTACAGTCATTTTGTATCCAATCAAAGGAATCGTGATGTTCATTCAAGGACAGTCTCTTCACAAGTTTCATCAAACAGAAGCCACTAAGGGTATTCAGTCCAATTACTCAATTACTTCGTTGAGAACAGCTACAACTAGGACTGATTACAGTAAAAATTCTAGCAGTTACAATACTGAATTTCCTCCGCTGGTATCCGCTAGTTCTTCCTGTATTGACATCTTGAGAGATGATCCTCCAGACAGGCAAGCTACTAGTAGTGATACATTTAATTCCACGACCAGGAATCTGTTTGATGGTTCCACCATTAGTTCCATCAATAAAACAAAAAAGCAAAATGATATTAATGAACCCATTGTTTGTTATAAAAATAAAAAGAAAGGTCCTGAAGTGGACAATGTCAAGAGTTCTATTCTAACTAGGAGTCGTACTTTTTTGGGTTCGAATTCGTCGGGGGACGAATGTTAAACAACAACTTAAATAATTCAGACAGTTTTGGCATTATTAATTTGTCTGGACATTCTTTTAGTGACACTGAATTGACAGTCCTTAATTATGGTTTGAACTTTATTCCAAACAAGAGGGCGAATTTTGGCAAAACCATAATTGATTTAAAAAAATATACAAGGAAACTAAATTTATCTTTTTTAATGAATGACATTCCAGAACACAATGTTTGTTTCAACAAACCTTCCTGCTATGTGCCTAGCCTCCATCATACCATCAAGACTTTCGAAGATGTATGCATTAAGGACATTGAACACTTATTTAAGTCAAACATTCATTTTTATGACAACTTAACAAAAAATGAAAGGAAAGCCTTAGGCAATTTGGAATCACTCTCAGGCAAATTAAGATTCATGAAGAGTGATAAGGGGTCTAACATTGTTGTCATGGGACATGACCAATACAACACGGCCATGTTAAAATTATTGAATAACATCGACGAATATGAATTAGTTCCTTACTATGCAATATTAAAAAGTTTTAGGTCTGTGCATGCACATTTGTATGATGCATTAATGTCTAGTGAGATTAATTTAAAGCTATATAATTTTTGTTATATAGACAAGCCAAAAATAGGTGTAATCTTCGGAGTTCCAAAAACGCACAAAAATATTTTTGATCCCCCACTACGTTTGATAGTGTCTTCCCCACATTCTGTGACCGAGGGTATTTCCCTCACTATTGACGCACTATTAGGACCCTTGATTTGTGATAACACATCTTATATCAAGGATTCCTGGCATTTTTTGGAAAAAATTAAAATCTTTTCAAATAGAGCTTGTGCAGATATATTTGATGTATCCAAACATGTTATGTTTACGATGGATGTTGTTTCTTTATATTCATGTATTCCCCACGAAGAAGGGGTGGATGCTGTTCGTAGTTATCTAGTTAATAAGAATTTATTCAATAATTCAATTGTCATAGTTTTATGTAGATTCATTGAGATTATTTTAGAAAACAATTTTTTTATGTTTGATAAAGCATATTATAGACAAAAACGTGGCGTTGCCATGGGGTCATCTGCAGCACCTGCCTTTGCTAACCTAGTAATGGCATGGTGGGAAACAGTTTCCTTTCCAGTTTTGAACGAAAAATTCAATATTTTTTTCTTTTGTAGATTTATTGATGATTTATTTTTCATTATTGAAGGAAACATAGACACTGTACATTCATTTATTAACATAGTTAACTCTCTTTCCAGCTATATTAAGTTTACATTAGGCGATGTTGGAACAGCTGTTAATTTTTTGGATACACACATTTGGTGGGACAATGAAGAACAAAAATTCCATAGTAAAATTCATAGAAAGGAAACTTTCACGAATGGATACTTACATAATAGTAGTGGACATCCTACATACATTAAGAAAAACATCCCAAGGGGGCAATTTATTCGTGCCTGTCGTATGACTACTAAAGATGAAATATTAATTTCTGAGTTTCATTTTATTATTAATTTGTTTATTCAACGTGGATATGAAGAGCAATTTTTAATTGATATAGCTCATGAAGTATATAGCAAACGATTTAATCAATTTCCAGCTATTTTACATGATAAACAAATTATTTTTGGTAATGCCATGAAATTACACAATAGCAACAACATTATTTGTTCTCTTGACATGAGTGTTGATAGTTATAGAATAAAAAAAGCTATCCAAAACAATTGGAAAGTGTTACAAGGCAATAGAGAGATTTTTAAAATATTGGGAAATCAGCCACATTTTACGTTTCGTAAAACGAACACATTAAAAAATATTTTTGAAAACAACTATAGGAAGGATTCTATTTCTTTGATTAGTAAAAAAGGTATGTTTTGTTGCCAAAACTGCCAAATTTGCAGATACATCTCAGAAGGACCTTATATAGATATTATCACTTCTGATAAGATTATTGAAGTTTCTGACTTCATAAACTGTAACACCACGGGAGTTGTTTATGTCAGTATTTGCTCCTCTTGTCCCGCATTTTATGTGGGCATGACAACGAGATCTCTAGCAACTCGCATCAAAGAACACCTATATGCCATCAAAGTCAAAGATAGTAATAATGCTTTATATAAGCATTCTATTACATGTGCTATTACCGGCTCTTTGAATTGTGTTTCCAGTATTCTTAGTGTCTCCAGGTTTCATTCTGCCTTTCAGCGTTTTTTGTTGTTGTTCCTTTGGGCGACTTTTGGTGTATTTGTGGATTTGGTGTTTCGCCCCATGGCAGAAGCGGCGGATGATACTTTAACGAATTTGTCGGTGCATTCCACACCGACATCCAGAATGGATAAAGAACCTGATAAACTTAACCACCTGTTTCTTTCTACGCTTATGGACATACAAAGTTCTTTAAAATTTTTGGTGGCAAAAGCTAGTAATTCCACTGAGATTGTTGTGGTTCTCAGTCCGATTGGGGCATGCAACAAATTACCGGCAGTGTCGAATGCAGGCAGGTCAGTGTCGACTGACTTACGAACAGCCGTTAACCCAGAAGCAGTGACGAACACCAACGGAGGTACTAATACCAACTGTGCTGGGCTGTTAGACCGTCGTGACAATCCTTTTAATATATACAAAGGGACTTTGCCTACAAATGATGATAATCACATGAATTCTCAACGAGACCTTTTACTCAAACTTTTAAAAAGGTATAAATCCCTTGATTTAGAAAATTGCTATTTCTTGAAATGCATTGAATTGGGGATAGTCCCTAAAGGTTTGCGTTTTTTTAAATGCCCTAATGGTATTAATATAGGGCATCCTATGTTTGACTCTTTGATTACATTCTTTAATGAAGCAGGTCTTCGTTTTTTGCAGTTACTCATAGATAATAACGTAGAAAAAATGTCTTTAATTCTTAATGACATCAAAGAATTAGAGACTGCTTTCAAAGAACGTATGCATGGTGAAGATTTGAATTCGTTATACAGTTTTTTTTCTAAAGAGCTATTTGAACATTCTAAGATAGTTACCAACAGAAAACAGTCTAAAATGGAGAGGGACATAGCGTGCTATCGCAACAAAACGGCCTACAGTCATTTTGTATCCAATCAAAGGAATCGTGATGTTCATTCGCAAGGACAGTCTCTTCACAAGTTTCATCAAACAGAAGCCACTAAGGGTATTCAGTCCAATTACTCAATTACTTCGTTGAGAACAGCTACAACTAGGACTGATTACAGTAAAAATTCTAGCAGTTACAATACTGAATTTCCTCCGCTGGTATCCGCTAGTTCTTCCTGTATTGACATCTTGAGAGATGATCCTCCAGACAGGCAAGCTACTAGTAGTGATACATTTAATTCCACGACCAGGAATCTGTTTGATGGTTCCACCATTAGTTCCATCAATAAAACAAAAAAGCAAAATGATATTAATGAACCCATTGTTTGTTATAAAAATAAAAAGAAAGGTCCTGAAGTGGACAATGTCAAGAGTTCTATTCTAACTAGGAGTCGTACTTTTTTGGGTTGAATTAGTCGGGGGACGAATGTTAAACAACAACTTAAATAATTCAGACAGTTTTGGCATTATTAATTTGTCTGGACATTCTTTTAGTGACACTGAATTGACAGTCCTTAATTATGGTTTGAACTTTATTCCAAACAAGAGGGCGAATTTTGGCAAAACCATAATTGATTTAAAAAAATATACAAGGAAACTAAATTTATCTTTTTTAATGAATGACATTCCAGAACACAATGTTTGTTTCAACAAACCTTCCTGCTATGTGCCTAGCCTCCATCATACCATCAAGACTTTCGAAGATGTATGCATTAAGGACATTGAACACTTATTTAAGTCAAACATTCATTTTTATGACAACTTAACAAAAAATGAAAGGAAAGCCTTAGGCAATTTGAAATCACTCTCAGGCAAATTAAGATTCATGAAGAGTGATAAGGGGTCTAACATTGTTGTCATGGGACATGACCAATACAACACGGCCATGTTAAAATTATTGAATAACATCGACGAATATGAATTAGTTCCTTACTATGCAATATTAAAAAGTTTTAGGTCTGTGCATGCACATTTGTATGATGCATTAATGTCTAGTGAGATTAATTTAAAGCTATACAATTTTTGTTATATAGACAAGCCAAAAATAGGTGTCATCTTCGGAGTTCCAAAAACGCACAAAAATATTTTTGATCCCCCACTACGTTTGATAGTGTCTTCCCCACATTCTGTGACCGAGGGTATTTCCCTCACTATTGACGCACTATTAGGACCCTTGATTTGTGATAATACATCTTATATCAAGGATTCCTGGCATTTTTTGGAAAAAATTAAAATCTTTTCAAATAGAGCTTGTGCAGATATATTTGATGTATCCAAACATGTTATGTTTACGATGGATGTTGTTTCTTTATATTCATGTATTCCCCACGAAGAAGGGGTGGATGCTGTTCGTAGTTATCTAGTTAATAAGAATTTATTCAATAATTCAATTGTCATAGTTTTATGTAGATTCATTGAGATTATTTTAGAAAACAATTTTTTTATGTTTGATAAAGCATATTATAGACAAAAGCATGGCGTTGCCATGGGGTCATCTGCAGCACCTGCCTTTGCTAACCTAGTAATGGCATGGTGGGAAACAGTTTCCTTTCCAGTTTTGAACGAAAAATTCAATATTTTTTTCTTTTGTAGATTTATTGATGATTTATTTTTCATTATTGAAGGAAACATAGACACTGTACATTCATTTATTAACATAGTTAACTCTCTTTCCAGCTATATTAAGTTTACATTAGGCGATGTTGGAACAGCTGTTAATTTTTTGGATACACACATTTGGTGGGACAATGAAGAACAAAAATTCCATAGTAAAATTCATAGAAAGGAAACTTTCACGAATGGATACTTACATAATAGTAGTGGACATCCTACATACATTAAGAAAAACATCCCAAGGGGGCAATTTATTCGTGCCTGTCGTATGACTACTAAAGATGAAATATTAATTTCTGAGTTTCATTTTATTATTAATTTGTTTATTCAACGTGGATATGAAGAGCAATTTTTAATTGATATAGCTCATGAAGTATATAGCAAACGATTTAATCAATTTCCAGCTATTTTACATGATAAACAAATTATTTTTGGTAATGCCATGAAATTACACAATAGCAACAACATTATTTGCTCTCTTGACATGAGTGTTGATAGTTATAGAATAAAAAAAGCTATCCAAAACAATTGGAAAGTGTTACAAGGCAATAGAGAGATTTTTAAAATATTGGGAAATCAGCCACATTTTACGTTTCGTAAAACGAACACATTAAAAAATATTTTTGAAAACAACTATAGGAAGGATTCTATTTCTTTGATTAGTAAAAAAGGTATGTTTCGTTGCCAAAACTGCCAAATTTGCAGATACATCTCAGAAGGACCTTATATAGATATTATCACTTCTGATAAGATTATTGAAGTTTCTGACTTCATAAACTGTAACACCACGGGAGTTGTTTATGTCAGTATTTGCTCCTCTTGTCCCGCATTTTATGTGGGCATGACAACGAGATCTCTAGCAACTCGCATCAAAGAACACCTATATGCCATCAAAGTCAAAGATAGTAATAATGCTTTATATAAGCATTCTATTACATGTGCTATTACCGGCTCTTTGAATTGTGTTTCCAGTATTCTTAGTGTCTCCAGGTTTCATTCTGCCTTTCAGCGTTTTTTGGACAGTATTTGTATTGACAAAGGCCAGGAATTAGTGTGCTTGTGCACTAGTGGTGGTGTAGGTTTGCCAATCTATAATTGTATAGTTTAGATCACCTAGGAAAATGGTATTGGGTTTAATATTGTGTGATTTTAGTTCCTGTAGATAAGGGCTGTGGCTTTTTTGTGTCATAGAAGAAGACCTATTGCTGGATAATATGTGGCATGGAACCTTTCTGATGGCTGTTTGGACGTGAAGAATCTCTAGTGTGTTATGTTGCTTTACCAGCCTTGATGTGAGCATCTTCTAGATGTAGAGTTATACCGCTCCTCCTTTTCTCCTCCTGTGCAGTAGCTGATCTAAACATGTGGAAACTGTTATAGCCCTGCACAGCCAGAGTGCTATTCATTATTTTAAACCATGTTTCTGTCACCTCTTAGCAGTCTATAGGATACCCAGTATACTGACAGGGCCTTGAGTCAATCCATGCAGGACATGATTTTAAGCCTTGTGTCATTTTAGTTAAGTATCTGTGTGGGTATTCCAGTTATTGCATGTGTCCGGAAAGATTTCTGCCAAAGGAGGCATTATACTCAATGATTGAACTAATGAGGACTAAGTAAAGGGGGGAAATGACATCCCCAGATCTAGATGCAATCCCTTTGTTTATAAGCTGTGCAATTTAGAAGGGCTTTGCTACAAATATGGACACATGTTGGCTAAAAGTTAGGTCATTGTAAGTTCACAAATCCCAAACAAATGTGTCAACTCTTACAGGCAAATTGCCAATGTGGTAGATTCTTGGGATAGATGACTTCCTAAAGAGTAAGTAATGCATTTTTGACATTTAGTTTCACTGCATGATTTTTGCACAGCTTATTTGAGACAAACCTTCCTGCAGATCAGTAAGTCATTTGGTGATCCAGTGACTGCTCCTAGCTTGCAGTCACCTGTAAACTTAGTCAGACAGAGCCCAATGGTATTGGCTTTTATTTCAGAAAAGTAGATGCTAAACAGAAGAGGTTCCAGCTCAAAACCCTGGAGAACTGTGCTGGTGACAGGTCTCTTTGTGGAGGCAATTTTTCCTATTTTGATTGCCTGTGTGTCCAGTTGGCAATCCAGCAGGTGACATATGGGTTTATTCCCACTTTATTTAGCTTTTTGCTATGCCTGAATGGGAAATTGTGTCAGAAGCTTTGGCCATGTCAAGGTATGCAGAGTCAACATTTTGCCTTCATCCACTGCTTAGGTGAGCTTTTCAAAAAAGTCCACCTGGTTAAATAAGGATAACCTGCCCTTTATGAATCCAAACTGAGACTGTTCCAGTGTTTGGATGCTCTCTAAGTCATTACTGATTAGATCCATGAGAAGTCTTTCCATTGCATTGCATATGAGGCTGGTCAGACTTATGGGTATATAATTGCCTGGGTCTGTGGAAGGTCTTGCCTTATGCAGAGGAATGACTATAGCTGTTCTCCATTCACTTCATACAAAACCTCTATTTAAGCTGAGACTGAACAGTATTGTTAGATGTGTAACTAAATCATGCTTCATATTATTTAAAATGCATGTCAGGACCTATTGATAAAGTATTTTTCACTTTTAATAAAACTCCACTGCCAATCATGAGCAGACAGGTGATCCGCTGTGGCGACCTAAAAGAAGAATAACACATTTAGGACTTTATCTTGTAAGATAGCTGGAGGTGAGCCAGTTTCAGATGTATCTTGTGGGACAGATGGAGGGTAGAAAGGGGTATCATTAGAGCTAAATTTATTGGCCAGTAGATTCACTATATATTCAGCATCAGTGTAAGTAGTATTGTTTATAATCAGCTCAGAGTATTGCTGCATTGTGCTTTTGAGATTACAAACATAACTAAAAGAGGCCTCAGCCATTCAGTACTGAACAGCAAGAAGCAAGAGCAATTATATGCTTGATCTAAGAAATGTCAAAAATATAAGCAGCCATGCTGCACAAAGTCACATCAGTTCTGGCAGGGTGTTCATTATCTGCTTTTTCCCGGTAAAAAGATGCAACCAAATACCTTCATTTACTTTTTCATCTGATGACTGCTGCTGGGAGTATAGTTCATACCTTAAAAAAAATCCTGCAACTTCACTTTCTATATTTTCAAAGTAGTTCTTTCCACATATCACTTTCATTGCGTCCATCTTCCATTCTTTCTCTTATTTCTACTACTGTGATATCAAGGCAGTTACTAAAATGTAAGCCTTGCTCTGTGGTAGCTCATGTCATTCCTCCTCAGTTCATATACTCCTCAGCTTATCCCATATACTGGCCACTTACTGTTCTGACCTATCACTTTACTCCCAAAACAAAATGATTTACTGGTTTATGGAAGTCAGCAGTTGTTATTTCTCTGAACAAAGGAGCTATATCCTATGACATCAGCAATTTCATGCCAAGATCCTTTGTGTGTATCAATATCATACATAAATCCTGAAAGCTGTTTCTACTCTCAACTCATAACTCCTGATATCCAGTGATATAATCTGTAACTCAGAATAATTTCAGACCTGGGCATGATGCTGACCCTCCTCTACTTGTTAATACTAAATGCATTTGTACATAGCTGTATCTGGGTCATGTAAATAATGCACTATTCCTTGATTTATCACACAGTTTAGTTCTCTCAACTATTATGTATTTTAGGTAGACTTAAGAAAATTAGACTAAAAGGAATGTGGTATAGGGATTACCTTTTATATCACTGTTGCAATATTCTTCACCTTAGGGACCTCCTGCCAAGGATAGCCAAACATCTGGCCAGTATATTAAAGCCTTTAGATTTTGTATGCACCATATATCACAAGTATGCTCTCCATTCAGGACATACTGTAAGTTGTCCTAGTGACATCCAGGTAACTCCAGATACTGGAATCAAATTAGATTATATTGAAAAGAAATGTGCAAACTGGATCCAAACAAAGCGCAGGGAGGAGACGGAATAAGTAACAATGACCTGAGAACACTTAAGCAAGAACTTACACTGCCATTACATCTATTATTCACTAGGTCATATAAATATGGGGAGATTCCTCAAGACTGGAGATATGCACTTATTAAACCTGTCTTTAAGGGAAAGGGGAGTAGGACAACCCCAGAATTATATAGACCCTTAAGTCTACTTTCATGTTGTGGAAAAATAATGGAGAAGGTAATACTGGATAAGTTATTGTCAGAACTGGATAGGTTGGAACTTGAAACCATATATCAGCATGCATATGTTGAAAATAGATCTATTACCACCTGTAACATGATGTTCTATAACAATACAATAACAGCTATGAACGAAAAATTGTGCTGTGATGTGATTTATATAGATTTAACTTCAGCATTTGACAAGGTCATGCACAAAACACTGATCAATAAATTAGTACAACTAGGTATTGATGTACTGTTGATAAGATGGATAGCTGCATGGCTTACAAATAAGAAATGGCAAGTATCACACACCAAATGGACAGACGAAATCCTTGGTTACAGTCAAGGTGTCCCACAGGGCTCTGTACTAGGCCCGCACTTGTTTAGATTGTATCTTTCAGACCTTACTTTTTCATCTGAGGTGTTCTACAGTCTATATGCTGATGACCTGAAATTGGGTAAACTGATTACATGTGTTACAGATAAGGCATGTCTGCAAAATACTTTGACTAAACTGACCATTTGGGCACAGGAGAATAATATGTTGATAAATACATCAAAAACTAAGCATATGAAATTTGGGAGACATAAACTGAAAGGTGAATATTTAATACAGCACACAATGATTGAAACTGTAAACTCATTTAAGGATCTGGGTATATGGATGGATTCAACTATGAGTTTTTCTAATCATATCAACCAGTTGGCTAATGATAGTTAGAGAACTATAGGTTGTATAAAAAGATTTATAAAGTCTAGGAAATCAAACATAATGAAGTCATTGCTTGTTAGTTACATTAGACCCAAACTTGAGTATGGAATAACAATATGGAAACCCTATAGGAAAACAAGCATAAATAAACTGGAAAGAGTGCAGCGGAAATATACTAAGGGCATCCATGGTTGTGAAAATCTAAGTTATGAAAGACTAAAATATCTGAACTTGTACAGTGTCTCTTACAGATATTTAAGAGGAGATCTTATTCAGGTATATAGGGCATTTAGGGAAACTACCTCTGGGAATGTTTGAGGTTATCAAAAAGTGCTAGAGAATCATCAGACAACCTATGTAGAAGATTCTATAGGAATGAGAAGTGTACTAATTGGCTCTCTGACAGAGTAGCTGATGCTTGGAACAGTCTACCAAATTACATTAAAGCAAGTACTAGTTTAGGTATTTTTAAGAACAGCCTGGATATTTATTATGGGAACACATATTTTGGCATATTGGCAAGCTAGAAGGGCTTTAATGCCAGTGCTTGAAACATTTGTATGTATGTATGTATGTATGTATGTATGTATGTAAAGACAACATACAAACACAGCTACCTAGAGCTTCTTTTCAGCCAGTCTGAACACCGTCATTGCTCATTGGTCTGAACGCACTTCTGATGTACCGAATATCTAGCCATCAGATAAGTGCCTTGTTTGGAGTCTTTTTCTCTTTTTCTTTTGGTCTTGTTCTCTTTTGGTTACCTAGAGTTCATGTCATCCAAGAAGGGAAAATGTCACTGTGGGAGGCAGATTCCCCATAAAGATTATCAGAAATAGGGTCTTTTTTGTCTGGATGCTTCCTACAAGCATGCATCCTGTAGCATTTGAAAAGTGTTTGTCTCCAAGACTCTTAGAAGTTAGTTGTCTTCCCTGGCCATCTATCTTGAGAAGCTTAAACTGTTAGCCCAGGGTAGCATGGCAGAATATTCTAACCCTGGGGTACTATTAAATAAGAAGAGGGGCAAGAAATCTTGGCTGGATTCTTTGGCTGACCAGCCTCTACTGGATGTTTCTCTAGAAGCGGGTGATAGCTCTGTAGATCATCTGGTGTCTACATCAGATTCCTCTGCCATGATCCTATCAGAGTCCAGCATAGTTCCTTCCTTTCACACATCCTCTGAGGCTTTGCAGGTGTCTGCTCTACATGTTGAGAGGGAACTGTGGTAGACTATCTCGGATGACCCTAGTGGGATTCCACAGATTCTGGTCAGGGAAGAGGTTCCAGGTACTCTTACTGAATCTCATCAAAGGTTAGAACTTCCAGTGTTTGTTATGGCTGATGTCCCTGCTAAGAAAAAGCAGAAGACTAAGCATATTTCTGTGCTCCCTAAGGATTTTCAGAGGGAATGGCAGGAGTCTACTCAGGGCGTGTTATTGCCTTAATGGCCCTGAAGCCTCTCCAAGGGGTTTCTGTGCCTAGCCCCTCTTGGACTTCAACTTCTTCCAAATGGACTAGGGATCCCAATTCCTCAGATGTGGATTCAGAGTCTTTTGAAGGATCCTTGTCTTATTCATCCCAGATGCCTTCACCTTTGGCTTATGGTTCTAATGAAGAGGAGTCCATTAGCCCTGAGTCTCCTTTTGAGGAATTGTCTTTTATGGGGACAATAGCTAGAATGATGGAATATTTTAAGTGGGATTTTTCTCAAGTGTCTGTTATCCAGAAAAGGTAATATGAGCTGCTTTAGGTGTTTACTCCTAAACCTTCTGCAGTGCCTCCTATGTTGGCTGCTTTGTTAGACACCTTTAATAGCTACTTCTAAGTCTCCTGATTCTCAGCCTCCTGCTCCTAAGAAACCTGACAGGTTGTATAAAGTTCTTGAGAATTGTCAATTCTTATTTAAACGTCCTTCTGCTGACCATGCCATGGTGTCAGTCTCCTCTGACAAGCCTTATAAACTTTTGCCCTCCTCCAAGCTTCTGCCTTCAAATAAGGATAGTAAGGCAATGGAGAGAATTGGTAAGAAGGTTTATATTTCAGGCCATCAATTACTAGACCCACATGACCAGATATGCTCTGATCTTGATTCCCCAGGCTTGTCAGTTTCTTTCCAACCTCCCTAACTCTGAGTCATAATCTGCTGTTTCTATTTTGGGTCTACTGTACCTCTCAGGTGGGTCATCACTCTATCAAGTGCAGCTATGAAGCTGCTGATGCCTCTTGCAGAGCTGCTGCTTTTGGGTATGTCATGAGACATTATTCCTGGCTTCACCTGAAGTCATTACCTAAAGACATTATGGCCAAGTTGCTGGATGCACCTTTGGATAATAAAAATCTCTTTGGGACTGCTGCTGTTGATATGTTTAAGTCTCTTCAGGAAAAAGGTAAAGTTTTGCAGCACCTTAAACATATTTTTCTGTCCTCTATCCCTAACTTCTGAAGAAATTATCCTACTAGACCTACTTTTATTCACAGGCAGTCTCATCAGGCCATCAAAGGCAGGAAGGGTGGTAGATGATGGGGGTCAGTATAATGGTTAGGGTGTTTACCTCACAGGCACAAGGTACTGGACTTGGTTCTCACCTTTGGAAAGGAAATTGTCTAGGCTTAAAGTGGCCCATAAGGGCAATTAGTCTAGTATTTACTTATGAACCTATGAATGAGCTCCTCATGCTAAGTCTTCTGAGGCTTCTGTGGCTCAGAAGCCTCCTTTATCTGACAAGCCTGCTTCTCTTTGACATCTTGCCCCCCACTTCTCAGCCAGGTTACCTTGTCCCTTTGGCTGTCCCTCTGCCTTCCAAATTGGAATCTCATCACCGCAGACTCTAGAGTTCTATCTATTATCCATCAGGATAACTTCATGGTCTGGAAGCATATCCCTCCTTTTTCAGGGATTTCCAAAACTCCTCTGGAACAACTTCCTCCCTTCTCAGATGTCCTTGGACCCCTGGTGAACTTGGGAACCATTCATCCTGTCTCTCCTTCCCAAGTATGAGTGCTTACCTTCATATTCCTATTCACCCCTTTTTAGGAAGTTTTTATGTTTCTGTTTCTTCCTCTCATTTTCAGTTCTCTGCTTTGCCCTTTAGCCTCTCTACTGTCCAAAGGGTATTCACAAAATGCCTAGCTGCTGTGACTACCTTTTGCAGACCCCAAAGCATTTTGATTTTTCCTTATCTAGATGACCTTTTGCTTTAGGCACCTTCTCTCAGTTGCCTCTTACAGGATGTGGAGTTCACTATATTTCTCCTGCAAAGTCTGTGGTTCACTGTTAACTTTCAAATGCCTGTCCTGACTACCTTTCAGGATCATTCATTTCTGGGTTTCAGGATTCAGACCTCTCTTCCACCTTCAGATATTCTGTCCTTGACAACTTTCTTTCACTCTCTTCTTCCTCTGCCTACTATTCCAGCCAGAGAATTTCTTCGAGCCCTGGGATTCATGGCCTCTTCTATTCCAATACTCCCTCTTGCTAGATTGCACATGCTGAAACTTCAATGGTACCTAAAGTCAGTTTGGCTTCAGCATTGTCACCCACTGGATTTCAAAATACCTCTTCCTTGTGTAAACTGGGAATTTGAGTGGTGGACTCAACAACTTACCCTCAACCCAGGCCTACACTTTCAGCATCTGGTTCCTTCTCAAGAACTGCTCACTGATGCTTCAGACGTGAGGTGGGAGGCTTCAAGTGGTCACCTGAAGGTTCAGGGTCTCTGGCCCCCTCATCAGAAGTCAGACCATATCAACATCAAAGAGATGACATCTCTGATTCTGGCCCTGCAGGCTTCTTACCCTATGTTCTGTCCAGGCTCTCTGAAGGTTTTCACAGACAACACCACAGTGATGTGGTATGTCAGGAAGTGGGGGGACACAAAGTCTTAATTTCTCTGCAGGCTGGCTCCTTACACCTGGAATATGGCTCTTAGTTATCAGTTTAAATCTTCAGGCACTGCATATATTCCTTCAAAGCACAATTAAATGGCAGACTGTCTGAGCAGGTCCAAAACACACGCTTTTGAATGGATGCATCACAGAGATGTGTTTCGGGACATTGTCCATCAGTGGGGTTTTCCTCAGGTGGATCTTTTTCCCTCCTCTATAAGCAGGTAGCTTCCCCTCTTCTGTTCCAGAGTGCCATGCCATCTGGCATGGAAAACAGACACCCTTTCCTTTCCTTGGAAGTGGATGTTTCTTTATGCTTTCCCTCCTCCTCCTCTACTACCAAGAGTCCTGCAGAAGATTCAGCTGGACTCCTCACAAATCTTCCTAGTGACTCTCTTTTGGCCAAGACAGTACTGGTTTCCCATCTTGATGCATCTGGCCAGTGGAATCACCACAAGATACCTCACTGGTTGGATCTTCTTACACAGGACAAGGGGTCACTTAACCATCCTCACTTGTACACTCTTCAACTGACACTGTGGATGATAGGGTTCTAATCCCTTTTCAGCACCTCTTTTCTGAGGACATACTCAGGGTTTGTTTTACTGGAGGCAAGAAAACCTGCAACCAAAAAGTCTCATTTGTCCAAATGGAAGAGATTTTCCATCTGGTGTTATGCTCATAACCAGGACCCTTTTTCAGTGGAGTTCCCTCTGGTTGTCTCCTATTTGTTTGAGTTACTCCAGTATGGCTTGGCCTATTCTTCTGTAAAGGCCCATCTGTCAGCTATTTCTACCTCTCTGCCACTGAATCCTCCTTTGGCTTCTCATTTTGATGTTAAACAGTTTCTTAAAGGCATCCTGCGTCTTAGGCCCCCACGGAAGCCTATTCCTCTTCTTTGGTCATTAATTTTGTTTTAGAAAAATTGACAAAGGCTACTTTGAGCCTGCAGGTTCAGCTTTTCTGCAACATTGTACCTGGAAGACTATCTTATTGCTTGCTCTTACTTCTACACAGAGGGTGTCTGAGCTTCAGGCCCTTATGGCCATCCCTCCTTTTCTATTTTTCAAACAGAGGGACAGGTTATCCCTTCATACTAATCCTTTTCTTATGCCCATTTTTGTTAATGAGTTGTCTCTGAATCAGGCAGTGCAATTGCCTTCCTTTTTTCCTTCTCCTCAATCTCCTAGTGAGAGGGTCCTTCTTACCCTAGATTTGCAGACACAGCTCAGGTATTACTTGGATAAAACTAGGGCCATTTGTAAGTCTGACCAGCTTCTTGTTTCATTTCATCTCAGGACATTGGGTTTGGCTGTTTCTAAGCAAACCATTTCCTCCCAGATTTCTAAGGCCATTCCTTTTGTTACTCTTTTCATTGCAAGTGTCTGTCTACTTCAGTCAGAGCTCACTCCACTAGGCTGTTGCCTCTTATAGTGCTTTCTTCAAGGGATTGGACACCAGTTCTATCCTTGAAGCTGTTACTTGCTCTTTAGTGCATACTTTTACTAAGCATTATAAATTGGATATGGTTTCTAGGGCTAGAGCAGAGTTTGCTAGAGCCATTCCGCATGAGTTTGTTTTGGGGTTTTCCCAGTATTCTACCTCTGAATCCTTTTCTTGAGCTTTTGTACTCTCCCAAAGGTGAAGAATACTGCAACAGTGATATAAAAGAATGTTGTAGAGTTGTATAAAATCTTACCATAACAGTAGATATTCTTCTCTTCACTTTTGCAGTATTCTCTCCCTCCCTCCATCCTCCCTGATTTTTCTTTTGGGTCTTGTTTTGGTTTCCCTCCTGGCCAAGGGTCTACCTTTTCCTTCTGCATTTTCTCCTTCTGGATGTACATAGCTTCCTTTGTCCTGTGGAGACTGTTTTCTTCTGGGGCAATTCAGTTCTGGGCAACTATGTTCATATGTCACCTTTATAGCCTATTTCCTGAAAGGGGAGTATATGTGTGACATACAGCACATACAAAGATCTAAAGGATTTGGTATACTGGCTGGACATCGGACTATTTTTGGCAGAAGATCCCTAAGGTGAAGAATAAATAAATAAATTAGCAAATAAATAAAAAAGATACATTGCATATTATTTGGGGTGCAAATCACTACACTTAATTATAGTCTTCACTCTTATGGTTTTGTACAAGAACAAAATAAATGAAATACAGGTAGTTTTGTTGTTGGGTCTGTTTCTTTATAAAAACATGACATATGACCTTCACATTAACAGCACTTTTGCAAAGACAAGTAAAAACTTGGGTCTATTCTAAGGGAATGAAACAGTTTTGAATTACTTACTGGAAGTCATGGCCTTTCTTCTTCTTCTGCTCTATGCTTCAAATCATTACACTAAGCTAATCATGTCTTCATTAAATCTGCTTGAGTGGTCATATAATAAAGGTGTATGATTCACATCTAGTCTTGATATCAAAATGCCGCCACTGCAGTCTTCTAAAGTCAGTTCAGGTGACTGATCATCATTAGCATGTCTTGGTTTCCTTAAGACCATGCATGCTGCAAAGTGCATGACTTAAACAGTGCTCACTGTTATGTTCTCCAATATCATTGACTGTGTTCCTTTTCCATGTGTTTCCTTGCAAGCAAATTCAATGATTCTCCTTTTTCTGTTACTCCAAAAAATTGGACCAGGCTACCTGTTGCCATTTACCAGTAGAGGTCGAGATTCCTGTTTAAACAGGAATAACTTCAATGTTTTAGGGTAATATGGTCCTACAGACACACCATTGCATGAATACGATCTTGTTTTATTCTTATTCCCTCTGCAGATTTACATTTTATTTTCTTTGGACAGCTCCACTGACTTCCTCTGGTTACTGTCTATGTACTTGACATTGAATTGCAGCTCTTAGGTTCATAGATTCATAGGTAGGTACTAGGCTATCTGCCCAAGGGCATTTATAAGTCTAGCCAGAGTGTGTCAGCTTTCGCCACCCTATTGATTAATTAACTGATCCTCTGTCAAGCAGAGCCAATGAAGTGATTCCAGGGGTGTATTTTCTGTTATGCATCCACTCGTCAAGGTTTCTCTTGAAGAGTGTTAGTGAGGGGCTCTGCCTGATCTAATTTGGAATTTTGTTCCAAAGCATGGGGAGTCTCTGTGACAGGAATTTATCCCTCCAGCATGTTCTATTTATTGTTGTGGCAAGATTAAGCTCACTAGAGCGCGTGGCTCGCAGTGACTTAGATTTCTTTAGGTGGAGCATGTCCATCAATTCTGAGTTGGACATGGCTTTGTAAGTCAGGCAGAGATCACCTCTGAGTAAGTGATATGCCACTGAGTACAGCCGGAGTTTTTTCAGTCGGGCTGCATAGGACATATGTTTGAGACCAGTAATCCTCTTGGTGAGGTACTTTTGTGGTCTTTCCAGCTGTTGGAAGTGTCTTGTGAAGTACATCCCAAATGGGGCATTGTACTCTATGATTAGGGTTACCACCTGTCCCACTTTGCGAGGGACAGTCCCTCTTTGGGCAGTTGTGTCCTGACATGTAATTGTCAACATAGCAAATGTCCTGAGATTTTAGGACAAACATATTTCTTATATTTTATGTGATAGTTGCATTAAACAGTTAATTCTGTATCTAAAATACCTGACTGTTATGAGAAACAGACTAAGCAACTAAAATGCTACAGGAATACGCTTTTCTGTAGGCAAAACAGTTATGTTCTGTCCTTTATACTGGCCGTGGGTATGTGTCGGCCTGTACAGTCTGATGTCTGTACCAAACATGTCCCACTTTGGCCATTTGTGAGGGTGGCAACCCTATCTATGATGGGTCTAATGAGTGATGAGTAGAGGGGCACTATAACCTCTTTATTTCTAGATGTGAACCCTTTAGTAATTAGATGGGCCACATAGAAGGATTTCCTAACTACTTTGGCAATATGATTGTCAAAGGAGAGATTACTATCTACCTGGGTCACCAGATCTCTTATTACCTCTTCTGTATTAAGGAGGCTGCCACCTATGTGGTAATTCGTGGGTGTTTTGTTTTTCCCAAATGGGATGACTATGCATTTTTTTTGCATTTAGCTTGAGGCCATGACTTTGACACCAGGTGTCCGTCTCAGTAAGGCCCTTTTGGAGGATGTCCGTGTCAGCCGGAGAGTCAATTATGGCTCCCAGTTTGCAGTCATCGGCAAACTTGGTTAGCCATAGTCCTCCTGTGTTTACCTGTACTTCTGAGAAGTATATGCCGAACAGTAGGGGTCCCAGGACCGTGCCTTGCGGGACACCACTTGTGACTGGTTTAGAGTCGGACCTGGAGCCCGCTATTCTTACCGTGTGAGTTTTGTCTGTAAGCCAGTTGGCAACCCATCTCATAACATAGGGGTTTATGTTCAGGCTGGTGAGTTTTTCTGTAATACTCGAGTGGAGAATGGTGTTGAAAGCCTTGGCGAGGTCAAGGTAGACTATGTGAACCACCTTTCCCTTGTCTATGGCCTTGGTGGCTGTCTCGAAGAAGTCAACTAGGTTTAGTAGGCATGATCTGGCCTTAACAAAGCTGAACATGGTCGGGTCAAGTGTTTGGAGGTTCCCAATGTCTTTGTTAATGAGTTTCATGATGATGCACTCCATAGCCTTGCAGACCAGGCTAGTCAGGCTTATGGGGCGATAGTTACCAGGGTCAGTTGTGGCCCCTCTTTTGTGGAGAGGAATAACCATTGCTGTGCACCATTATATGGGCACGTAGCCTGTGGAGAGGCTGAGGTTGAACAGCGTGTTTAGGTGGGGGGGGTTAGATTGTTCTGTAGTTTATGCAAGACGCAGCCTGGGATGCCATCTGGTCCCATTGACGCTGTGTTTTTAGCTTTTGAAAGGGCTGTTTTCACCTGTGCGTCTGTGATTTTTGGGACACTACACTTTTATGGTATTGTTGTGGGCCCTTTTGGAGGTGAGAGGGGGGTGAAGTTTGCACTGAATATATCTGCCAGGATGTTGACAATATCAGTAGGTTCAGTATATTTTGTGCTATTTTGCACTAGTTCAGTGCATATCTGCGAGTTGCCACTTAGATTCTTAACATAGCTAAAGAAGGCTTTGTGGTTATCTTTTGAATCCTTGGCTATTTTTCTTTTGAAGTTAGCCTTGGATGATTTCATGAGGGACCTCAGTTTCTTACTGATACTGATCAGGGATGTCTTTCCTTCTTGGGATTTGCTTTTTTTCTGAACTAGTTTCCGCCTTCTATTGTATAGCCTATTTATTGCAGGGGTCCACCAAACTGGTTTCCTTCTCTTAGAGGAGTGAGTCTTGGTTTTGCTAGGGATGGCATGATCCATGCATCCTTGTAGGTGCTCATAGAGTGCATTTGTAAAGGTTTCTGCATCTTGGGCAGCATTATCCTTTAGCGTGGGGGCTGTGAAACTTACCACCTCTGTCTTAAGTAAGGTGAAGTTTGCTTTAGAAAAGTTTTTACTGTGGTTTCCTTAGTTGGGGGTGGTGGTGGGGTGTGGACATCCAGAGTGATTAGTTTATGGTCTGATCTAACCAGTGACGGGTTGACCACTGGTGTGGAACACCTGTCACCCATGTTGGTGATGATCAAGTCCAATAGGTTTTCACCTCTGGTAGGGGAGTTTACCAGCTGATCTAGGGCATTTGAGTTGATGAATTCCAGGAAGCGCTGGGCCTGGGAATTTGTACTCTAGTAGTTTTCTCAGTGAATGGTAGGGTAATTGAAATCGTTCAATATCAGGGTGTTCGGTAGGACCTTCATGTTTTCCAGTAACTCCAGAAAGGTGGAGTGGTGGTCCTGGGTCATGGAGGGTGATCTGTAGCAGGTCAAAATTTGCATTGCAGATTTGCCCGATGTTAGTTGCACATGGATGATCTTTTGCATTGCATCCTTCTCTTACGCTGTCCCTCCTCTGCTGCTGAATTGTTTCTGTCCACTTTTATTTCACTATTCTTATTTCTGTATCCTATGTTTATCTTCCCCATCAGCTATTCCTTATCATCCCTTATAGTCCTGCTTTCTATTTTTACTGATAGCTCTATTTTACAGTGATAAGTTTGTATTACAATATGGTGTTATACATTTAGGTCTTGGCATAATCGTTAAGGTGCTTACCTCACAGACATAAGGTACAGAGTTTGAGTATCATCTTTGGAAGAGAAATTAAGTAGGCTTAAAATGGCCCACAAGGGCAGCTAGCCTAGTACTGAACTTAGTTTTGGTTGGGGGTTGATATAATGGTTAAGGTGTTTGACTCACAGACACAAGGTACAGTGTTTGATTTCTCATCTTTGGAAGGGAAATTGCCTAGGCTTAGAATGGCCTATAAAGGCAGCTAGCCTAGTAATTAGCTAGAATCCTATAAACTTAGGCACATATGACAACACAAAAAATTGTTCATTTGTTTTCAGTTGTTAAAATACAAATTAAATAACAAAGAAGTTACCTTATGATGCTTCAGGACATTAGAATTGCTTGTCTATTATATATATATATATATATATATATATATATATATATATATATATATATATATATATATATATATATATATATATATATATATATATATTATATATATAATATATATATATATATATTTCTTCTTATCAGTTGCATGTATACAGAATTTTGACATTAAACTACTTTTAACAAATCACTACATTTTAAAATATTTTAAGTCCTCATGATTCTCATTTAGAGCTTTACATAAAACTTCACAAATATACATTTCAAAACAACATTTCACAGAGAGCCTTGCAAAGACTCATCCTCCAGCCTGAGAAGGTCAGAGTGTACTGTTGATTAATCCAGTTTCCACAGATACCTGGCACAATTAATTAACTTTCTGAAACTAGACTTTCAAGCATAACATAACATAACGTAACATGCCACAACATAATGTAGCGTAACGTAACATAAGATAACATATAACATAACATGACATAAAATAACATATAACATAAAATAATGTAATGTAATAATGTAACATAATAATGTAACATAACATAACGTAAAATAAAATAGCATAACATACAACATGTAATGTAACATAATAATGTAACATATCATAACGTAAAGTAACAAAATAACATGATGTAATGTAACATAACATAACAACATAGAATAACATATAACATAATGCACCATAACATAACATAAGATAACATAAAACTCCTTCAGCACTTGCTTTGCCGTCAGTTACCTGTAAGTACACTATAATTTACTAATAGACAGAATGCAGTTGTTAGGCACTTAAAATACTAATGTGAAAACATATCTTACATAATTATGCATTTGTTTTCAGGTTTCCCTTGACATAAACATATAATTAACATTTTATTTAACTCATTTGTGAAGAAACTACAAGTTAATATGTATTCTGTGAGGAATAAACAAGTGACATAATAATTTTCCAAACAGTCCCTCCCCTTTGACACTATTAGTGTCACATAACACCCCCAATTATATTTGAATTCTTCTTAATTTGCTAAAATATGCCTCAGCATCATAATATTCATCATCTGCAGTGATTTGATTTTGTTTACTTTAAGTTCATTATCAGATACTTTTATGAGTGGCATTGTGCATGCAGGTGAGGTCAAACATTTTGTAATCATAACCTTTACAACAGAAACTAGTAAAACAATTAAAAGAATAATACTGATTATTGTAATGATACCTTGTAATATACTGTCTCCTAAGTTACTAAATGTACTGCCCAACCATCCAAAAAGTGTCCACTGTTTGGCCGTACCAGGTCCTTGGCCCTTTGTTCCACCAGGATAGTCATTGATATAGGGAAAACAGCAACTTCCTATCAGGGCATATGACCCCCCCCCCCTTTGGCATCTAGTATTATGTTGAGTGCCAGATGATTTTGTAGTACCACAGTTTAAATTTCAGTCATTTTTCAATTTGCCATCCTGATGTGATGTGAAGTGTGATTTGCTACTTCCCGAAGAGCTTGAGCAAGCATGGTGATTTCAAGCACTGTTCTTTGCACTCCATACACAGGAATAAAAGCTGAACATACTTGTTCTGTCCAGTGACTTGCCCATTTATTTCTCAGTTTGCCTGCTAGGGGGGTTTTAAATGTTGAATAGCAGGAGTGATACAGCCCACAAAACAACATCCAGACCAGTTTATAGGTGACCAGTGGTAGGCATGATCACCGCAAATGTAGTAACTGTCCTCTATCATGCCCATGCCACATCCCAGTCATAGCTTTTTATGTGTAAAGAGTTCAACACACTTTCATGTCTAGTGTCATTGCATCTGCTGGTTCCCACTGGTACAATTTCATTTCTGGCATAACATGTATCTCCATGATTTGTTGTTGCAAGCTGAAGAGACATAACCTTTGAAAATTTATACACATTACACCAAGTTAAGTTGGTATTACTAAGTTCCTTTTCAAATGTCACTTGTGATGCAGGGATTGGAATTATAGGAATTCCTGCCTTAGAATGATGAGGTATATGCGAACACAGCCAACAGTTCATCACATTTAAGTCTACAGCATATTGTCAAAGAACCAACAGGAAACTATTTTCTCTTGACTATTTTGTAAGATTAAACAGCAATAAAAAGAAGATAGAGGTACCGGTTGCTACAAAATTTATCATGGACTGCCATCTGAGTCAATTTTCTTTAATCCTTCAGTGGGGCAGATGGTTCGTCCTTTGGTCTTCATTCGCTGACAAAGATGATTCATCTGGGGTCTCTAAATGACAGGTCTTTTTACAATGCAATGAATGAATCCAGGATGGTAAACCTACACAGCAGACAACAGTAAAAGTAGTAAGTAGCACATGGCAAGGATGTTTACACTTCAGACTCAAGCAGTTCTTTCTTTGTAAAGTTTTAACATACACCCAATCACCTGGCTGCAGTTGGTGACAGGGCTGGTCAAGAGGTTGAGGATCAGCTTCTCGTACAGTTCTGTGATATTGCTGCAAAAAATGAATACGTTTTGTGCAGTAAGACAATATAACATCATCAGTTAGAGTCAATTATTTATTTGACAGAAGGGGAGTAGCTGGAAGGGCCATGGGTCTACCCACTAATATCTTATAGGGACTCAATCTCCTTGTAGTATTTAATGTCCTCCTCATATTCATTATTACTAAGGAGAGGGCCTCTGGCCATTTAAGATTTGTTTCTGCACCTTCTCTACCAATCCAGATGGTTATGGATGGTTGGAACAGTGAAGACTTAATCTAGTGTTAAAAATCTTACATAACTGTTTTATCAGAGCATTAATGAAATGTGTTCCCTGATCACTATTGATAGTGCAAGGTACTCAAAACCTAGGAATAAATAAAAAAAAATTTAATAACTGTTACAGAATCTGCTTTCTGGCATGAGTAAGCTTCCACCCATGCAGAGAACATACATACCAATACAAGTATATTTTGTAAATTACTTACTTTGGGCATCTGGAAAAAGTCCATTTGAAGATTCCGGATGTCGCCATAGTCCCTTGGTAGATTTACTGCATCCGTCTTTAAGCTACCTATGGAACTTCTCCCTGTGATGCTTCGGCTTGGAAAGTTGATACTTTCTTAACATCAAACACATCATCACTGCTAGATTCATGTAATAAAATCACATATAGTTTTGCAAAAAGTCCGTCTACATCTTGCAGCTTGATCTGCCAAATTATTTCCCTTTGAAATAGTATCAACACCTTTTTGATGGGCACTACATTTGACTACAGCTAATTATTTAGATAACAAAAGAACATCTAAAAGAGCATTGATGTAGAAAGAATTTTTAGTCTGAGCCCCTGTTGAGGTCAAGAAATCCTTCTGCTTCCAAAGTTACCCAAAATCATGTACAACACCAAAAGCATAGTGGCTATCTGTATAAATGTTCACAGTTCTGCAGTTTGCTAATTCACAAACTCTTTGTAGAGTCACAAACTCAGCTACCTGGGCAGAATATACATCCTCCAGTCTTTGTTGGAGCAAAACCTTGTCACTGGTGCAGATGGATGTTCTTGTGACCAAATTTCCATTTCGATCTCTTCCGCAGGAACCATCCACAAATAGATCTAGTTCAGCAGTGGGTATAGGAGTGTCCTTTTAGTCATTCCTAGGAGAATAATTACAAACAAAGATGCAGGATTTAGAACAGGGCGGAATATAAGACCTATAGAAGGATCAGAAAGAAGAGTAAGTATGTTCATATTTAGTTAGATGAGCAGTTGAGAGGGGCTGAGTTTTCATTTTAAATAAGAGAGATGACACAGAATGAGGGATGGTTCCCGTACGATTGTGCCTGAGATCCAATGATTGTGCAAGGTCAACTAGAATGGTGGCAGTGGTCACTGCCCTTAAGCATGGTGGAAATCCCTTTGTAACAGAGTCAAGTGATGTAGGATAATGAGCTAATTGACGATAGTTGTTCCCATGTTTCTGTGCCAGCACTCCCTGAGCAAAATCAATTCCTTTCATGATAAAATCAAATGAAAGCCTTCTCATAATGTGACAACCCTAAAGTTGGGGCAGTAGATAAACCTTGCTTTAAATTCTGAAATTAATTTTCCTCACTGTTCCAAGGGAGGGGCTCTGGTGTATCATGTTTTAAGAGATTTGTCAAGGGTTTAGCAATTTTTTCATAATTAGAAATCCATTGTCTGCGATATCCTGTCATACCGAAGAAAGATCTAAGCTGACACTGAGTAGTTGGTCATGGGGCTTTAGCTATTGCCTCAATATGAGATGATAGCATCTGACTACTACTCTGAGATATCAGATGGCCAAGGTAATGTACCTGAGATGACCATAGCTGCAACTTTTCTCTTGGAGCCTTATGTCCTTTTTCTGCAAGAATAATTAAAAGGTGTATTGTACCCTGCTGACAATGCTGAAAAGAATCAGATGCTATTATTAAATCATCTATGCATTGCACTAACACAGACCAGCCTGGAAATGTTACTTCTTCCAAACTCTTAGAATTTGAGAAAATAATGAAAAAGATTCAGTGTATCCTTGTGGTAGCTGTGTCCAGGTACATTGATGTCCCTCATAAGTAAAAGCAAACAGAAACTAACTTTCAGGGTAGATGGGAAATTTGAACAGAGATCTATCACAGAAAAATATTTTGCTGTAGGTCATATGCAAATCAGTATTGTTGCTGGATTAGGAACTACAGGAAAAGTTGGTAATAATGCATTATTTACAGCCCTAAAACTTGCACAAACCTATAACTATCTTTTCCTGGATTCTTTACCGGGAGAATAGGAATATTACATGGGCTTTTAACTGGCACTATTATTACTTGTTGCATTAAAGACTGAATTACAGGTTTAATTCCCTGCAAATTTTTCAGATCAGTCTCAAGAAATAAAAAGACAATACTTCATATATATTATCAGTTGCATGCATGCAAAACTTTGATGTTACATTACTTTTAACAAATCACTGCATTTTAAAATATGTTAAGTCCTCGTGATTCTGACTTAAAGCTTCAAGTGAACACTTCACAAATTTGCATTTTAAAACATAAGCCACCTCAGTTGAAAATGTATGGTCCTTCAGCTTTGTTACATTTGGTACAAGTACGCACTATCTCACAGAGAGCCTTGCAAAGACTCATCCTCCAGCCTGAGAAGGCCAGAGGATATTGTTAATTAATCTGGTTACCAGTATCTGGCACAATTACTTAACTTTCTGAAACTAGACTTTCAAACATAACATACCATAACTCCCTCAGCACTTACTTTATCTTCAAATGTCTGTCAGTACACTGCAGTTTGCTAATAGAGAGAATGCAGTTGTAAGATACTTAAAATATAAGGCTACTGCTTATGTGAAAATATATCTTGCATAATTACACATTTATTTTTCAGTTTTCCCTTAACATAAACATATCATAAACATTTAACTCATTTGTGAAGAAGCTACAACCTAATATGTAGTTTGCAAAGATTAAACATGAGACAAAAAAATTCTAAACACAGTGTATACTGTTTCTTTTTATATTATACAGACTGTGTGCTCATTGTACATAATGCATAGTTTTTCACATTAAAAGTCTCCTTGGTTTGATTCTGTGTAGACAATAGTAGCTTTGTAATCTGCTTGGACAGATAAATACTTTGAAAATTAGCAGATGATTATTGTATCTCTCCTCTTAATAGTAACTTGAAGGTTGGAGATTGCACACCTTTTATCTGCCACATTTCTTTCTTTAATACACTTGTGCTTTTTCAGCTGTTTACCTTTATCACTGAATTTGTATTTGTATTATATTATTACTGGAGATTTTCTCCTTAGGTCTCCCCAGAAAACAGACTGTGTATATTTGAATTTCTGCATCTGCAAAACTGAATAAATCTTCTGCCATGCCAAGTTTGTTTGACATGTTTCTGTTAAACATTTAGTGTTTATGATCTAACAATGATGCTTTCATATTATAAAGTTTGATACACAAATGTGACTATTACATTTTAGTTGAACATTGGTAATCAGGTGTAAAAATTATTTTATTTATTACTAAGTTTGGAATGTACCTCGCAAGACATCTGCAGAAGCTGGAAAGGCCACAGAAGTACCTCACAAAGAGGATTACTGGCCTCAAACAGATGCCCTACGCTGACCGTCTCAAAAAACTCCAGCTTTACTCTATAGCATATCACCTACTCTGAGGAGATCTCTGTCTAACATATTAAACCCAGAGCTGTTGGACATGCTACACCTAAAGAAATCCCAGTCCCTCCAAGCTATATGCTCTAGGGACCTAAACCTTGTCACTACAATAAATAGGACATGCTGGAGGGACAGATTCCTGTCTCAGAGACTTCCTATACTCTGGAACAAGCTTCCCATCTATGTCAAGCAAAGTTCCTCATTAGCACTCTTCCAGAAAAATCTTGATAAGTGGATGGGAAATAGGAAATACACCCTGGGGATCACTTCTGTGGCTCTGCTCGACAGGGGCACAGGAAATTAACTTTCTTGGGTGGAGTAAGCCAGGGAACCTTGTTGGCTAGGCTTACTTAGGCTCTTGGGCAGATAGCCTAGTACCTACCTATGAACCTATGAAGTATAACCTGTAGTTTTATAAAAGAGTACGATACAGCAGAAGGGGAAGTTATTCTGCTTTGTAATATTCTGTTCACAACCTTGCAGGTAAAGCATGATGCTTTTAAGTTTAATGTTGTTGCTAATAGTTTCCTTTACAGAAAAGTGTAATTTAAACTCTATATCAAACTTTTTTAGAAAATAGGTGGAAATATTTATAGATATTAATAACTAATATAAATCCTGAAGAAGATTAGGTTATGGTAGAGGATTTCAGCCATAGTTAGTTGTGTGTAGATTTTAATGTAATTGATAACATATCAAAATTAAGTCAATACCAGAATGCATTAAAATATACTGTATGTCATTATCCCATAAAATATGCATCAGCCATTGCCTGGGTATTAACACCTGAAGAACTTTCGTTAACTTTCTCAAAAGGCCATCTACTTATTTTATTCTATCTACTGAATAGTTGAGGACTTTTGTTAGGTTTTTTTCAGGTCTGAAATCAGATTATATAAATAATCTGCTGGCATCACTGGACTGGCACAGGTTTTACTGACTGAAAATGTAAATGACAATGTACAAATACAAAATAATATGTTTTGAAAATAATGAAATTGGTAGCTCCTTTTACACAAAACTGAAACTGGAAAGAAAAAGAAAAAGAAAGAGAAAATTCTGATTATAGTACTGAAAATGTTAAGGCAGAATGGAAAGTTATGGCCAAAATGCTACAGCTAAAACTGCCTCAGACTAGTGGACATTTAAGCAGATTAAAATATATTCAAATCACTCATCAAGCAGAAAAATATGTTTTGATTTAAAAGTTTTGCTGCCTAAAAACAACTCGGGTATAGTGAGCATTCAGACAATTTACTGGTAAACAAGAATGTGTTTTTCTTCCAACAAGTCTGAAATTGGGTGAATGGTTCAGTGATGACTGGTCCTTGTGATACAGCACTGGCATTTAATAAATATTTTATGTATAAAAAATTAAGGTTGACAACTTAGAATATTCACAGAGTTCTGAAAGTATTAACTTTTCATTTTCATTGCTCAGAGTTTAAATTTATACAGCTGTGTGAAACTGTACAAAATTACCACATATTTTGCAGAATAGCACACATGTTAAATTTTTTCAGCTTGCATTGGATGTTTTGGTCTGGCATAGAGTCATACCTCTCAACCTCTTAGAAAAAAAAATCTGGACAAAGCCATAAATAAAAGTGGGACAAAGGCCCCAAAATAGGGACACTTTTTAAAATATTGCTCTTACAAACTTAGAAAGTTGATAGAATAACAGGTTTTGCATTAGCATGAATTTTATGAAGGATATGGAGTCTGAAACTCAAATGTCTGTCATTATTTTCTAACTTCAGTCTTTATTGATTTGCCACTAATTTGCCAGAAAACCAGTTTTATGAAAAACGGACCAAAAATTTGAGGCAAAAATCTGGGCATTCTGCAAAAGTCTGTACAGTTGAGAGGTATGCATAGAGTTCACATTTTTAACTCTTTTAGTTTGGAGGAGAAATTTGCTGAAAGAGATTTGGCAAATGTCAATGTCAAAATCTGGAAAAAAGTAATTAAGTAGATCTTTCTAAAATTATTAAAAAAATATTAGATAACCAGATAAACAAATATTTGGAAACTCACAGCCTGATAATTGATTTTCAGCATGGGTTTCATGGGTACGAAATATTAATATATTCTGTCTATATTGGTTAGGTCAAGTTTGTGAAAACTATCCCAGGGGTTTTGAAACACTGCTAACATGATCACAGACAAGTCAACACTGTTTACTATGTGTGCAGGCTCATTACAGCTGCACATGACAAGGCCAGTGTGTGTAGTGAGATGCTCCTCATCAACATGGCTTCAAGAGGTACTCATGGAAAGCTTGTTTTAGATTAATCTGACTCCAAAGTAAAGTATGAGCAGCTGTTATAAACACTGACTGTACGCACAGATGATAATGCTAAGGTGCTAAATTATTGTTGTGACTCAAGGCAGACGTTATGCAGAAAAATTTGTTATAGACCAAAATAAGGCTATGATTGCCAAAGGTTGAGTGCAGAGGTGCTACTAGAGCAAAAGAAACAACAGAAACTGACAGAAGACTGCAAAAGGTGAACATAGCAGGGATGTAGACTACTGTGGAGAAGGGGACATGTCACATACACACAGATATCCAGATAAAATACCTGAACATAGACAATGTGAAACTCAGACAGGATAGATGGGACACAATAAAGTAACATGATGTACTGACCTACACCATTCCTGACATCATCACATTTTTACCTGTACTGTAATGTGAATGTGATGAAAAACTAAATATCAACTCTGAGGGAATTTAAACCCACTTATTCTCTTAAATACAGTATTATGAAGATCAGTTATTACAGCAGTCAAACTGAAGGGGTTAAAGAAACACTTACTGGAGAATGATACACAAGAACAGACTGGTAGTAGAAATCAAATGACAGGCCTTGAGGGAATTGAGCCTTTGACTCTCTACAGTGGTAGTTAACAAATGAGCCATTGCAGAAGTTATACTGAAGGGCTTCTGGAAACACATATAATGGGAGTGTTACACATAGACAGGAGGGAGGCACAAAAGTAAAATAAAAAATATAGTCACAAGGAGACTGTAAGACCCCACTCTATGCACTGACAGCCATGACTCATGCACAAGCTGAGTGATGGCAGCAGTCAGAATGAAGGCATAAACTTTACTCCATTTCACATTTGACAACTGCCATGCAATGGCACTCAGCTGATTTGAGTGACTGATGGAAGTACGTGTAGTGTATGACATAGATTGGACTTCATTTTTGCTGTATGATAAATGCCATTTCTTAGTGGTTATATATGGACATCGAGGGTACACACTGTGACCTGTCATGCAATGTATGACCACAAAAACATAATTTGTTGTAAGCCCTTTTTGAGCATGTGTGTGTTCATCTATATTTTGACCAGACTAAAGGTTGGAATTGGAGTGTAGAACAGGGATGAAAAGGGCAGGCAAGCAGAGGGAAGAACGGAAGGTGAGCAAATAAGGGATTAGCAGGATGGAGGTGCAGTAGGAGAACTAACTTTTTCTGTGCTCATTTTTAAGAGAAGAGAAACTTGGGAAAGGAAACAAGGGTAGTAAGTAGGTAAGAGGAGAAGGTAAGGTAGACCTGTCTTGCCAGTGGGCCAGTTGCAGTGTGCTATGCTACTGCATACAATAGTAAAACAAATTGGAAGAAAGAAACAAAAAAGTATCAAGAGAAAGTGAGGTGCGATGCAGAATGTAGTAAAAACTGCATTCTAAATATCGTTAATGATACAGTTAATGTGCAAAACAAATAATCATGGACATCGGAAGCCTCTCTCTCTCTCTCTCTCTATATATATATATATATATATATATATATATATATATATATATATATATATATATATATATAGATAGATACAGATATAGATAGCTAACTATATGTAAATATAGATATAGATATAGTTATAGATATCTATATAAATACACATATATATGTATGTATGTATGTATATACATATATATATATATATATATATATATATATATATATATATATATATATATATATGAAGGGGAGTCCTAAAACAGCAGCCAGCCTGACATGCAGTATTACAGACAGAAGATTAACTTCTGGGGCTACTTAGCCAGCCCAACATGTTCCTGTGGTCAGAGGTGCATGCTGATGTTTGAGAGTAATGTACATATAGGAAGTAAACATGTTGCGCAGGCAGACACATTTCCATCACAGGTGATAGGCAAAGGACAACTAATTCTATATTAAGCTGTGAAATGTCCACCAAACCAGTAATGGTGATCTTACATATGTGGACCATGTATTACTGCAGTGATACTGCTGGTCAGAAAAATATACATGAAATGTTTTTCATGGTCACAACAATATGTGGGTGTGTGTGTGCATGTGTGTGTGGGGGTGGCTAAACTCACTGACATCCTAATCAATCTGTAAACAAAGATATTTAACGTGAAGGTCTACTTGTCCACCTATACAGGAACAGGCATGAAGAAATATTTCTAATATTGCATATTTATGCAAATACCTTACAGTTATTTTAGTATTGAAAGATGTGGCACTGGTGTATGAAGGTTTTACATTATTTTTTTAATGTCTACTACAATTACTATTGAAAGCAGACTTTTTATGGTAGTATGTATTCTCACCTTGCTAGTCTCTTAGGCATTCCATTCTGCTCTTGTGCATTTGACAATTTCTTTTGATCTCTTTCAGGACTTGAGACATAAAAAGGCATAATGAAAAATGTATTGGTCATATGCAGTGGTGGTTTATCTGGATAGCTAAAAGAAGTTATAGTTACAGGCAGAGTTAGTGACTGCTCCCTAATTTCTTCATCCTGTTGACAAAGAAGTTCAGGATTGTGATGCCTGGCATCACTGTAATGATGAAGGCACTTTCCTGTATGCATGGGATGTCAATAACAAGGGTGACAGCCTTGCTTAAACTATTATAGTCATTAGCTTTAAACTGTGACCCAGTATAGCCCTCCTGCAGGAGCCTCTGGCTGTACTGCTTATGGAGGCTGTCCAGAAAAATCATGGACTGCTCCTCACACCAGCTCTGTGCTTTAAAAGCACCACTACCCTCTCCTGCTCCTCCATCCATGATGTCTCACCTTGAAGAATCTCAGGGAAGAATGGCAGACAGTTGATACCCAAAAGAGCTGTCATGTATTCCATCTGCAGCACAACAGTGGGCATGAATTGGCACCTCCTTCACATGATGGATGGCAATCTCAGAAACTGTAGGTGCTGTATTAATATTTCCAAGTGCACTTTAAGGTGTGAAACATGCCAGTCTTTCATTCCTGTCTATGGTATTGAGAATGCATTCTCTACAGTGCCTTCATTTGATTATGGTTAAATATGGGATGATAATTCCTTCAACCCTAAAATGATTGGCTGCTCACCTTCTGTCATGTGCATGGCCCTTGCTCAGTCAAGCGAATGGCATTGCGTAGAAGTCGCTATGAGATTTATCAGGTTTGCTCACCACACAAGCTGAGTGATTTAGAAACAATAATGAGATGAGCCCTAATTACCATAATCAATGAGCCCAGAGGAGAGAATTTACATGATATAAATGTAACAAGAAGTACAGGGCCTCATAATACTACAGAGGGAAACGTCTGTAACCTGAGTTTGATTGCTGCAAGGGTATCTTTGAAGAAATAGTTCTTCTTATGAACATAATAGCTTAGATAAACTAATTGATACCTTTTATACATCTGTTTCTTTGTACAGTGGAAGCTTTTGGTCCTCCTTACTCTGAGGTCTATAAGGGGCATCACTTCCTATATTAAGGGTTATGTTGTAAGTATAATGAATGTAGTCACATATAGGATTGTTAGGGTATATGATACACACATCCCAGAGGTGTTGTGTGCCTTGGACATATGTAATTAGCACAACCTTTTTAACAGTGCTATTATAATGGCCAGATATTGTTGTACATTTGCAATTTTGTGCTTGTTTTGTTGAGAGAATGTGTTTAGTACACATCCACTCCTGACATTTATATAAATGTTGTAACTTCAGATATGTAACTATCAGCCACCACTACGGTATACTGTATGGCCTAGTGGTATTGTAGTAGTGGTAGTATTAAGGCCCATACTGGAACAAGGCTGTTCCACTATTTTCCATGAAACAGAGCTATGCCTAAAAAACAGGGCCCAAAGAAAAGTACTGTATCTGGTGGTGCTTCAACATCCACCTGCAAACTCAAGTTTACAGATGCTGAGAATGAATCAGTACTGGAGGTCTTTCTTTTCCATAGGTAATGGGGCTTTGGTCCATTCTGCCAATTGGCTCTTCCATAACCTTGGCTATGCTAAAATTGCCAGCAATGTTAATGTTGTGGGTGGTCAGGTTTGCAACTGTGACATGGTTCACTGCAGGGGCACGGATATGATCCATACTGCCACCCACAGAGCAGAAGCCCTGGCATTGGAATGAGGGGAAATAGGTGGTGGACTATGAAATGAGCCACCCCTTATGGAGGTAGAGAAGTTTCTGGCCTCACTTAAAGGCAGAAAAACCTCCACAGTGTCTCACATATACTAAATGTCTGAATCTGTAGTTCCTTTCAGACTGAGCAGGATTGCTGTTGCAATGTGTGGGCTAATAGCTTCAGTATTGTCCTAGTTCATATTTGCTGGCTCTGGCACTGTTTGTCTTTATAGTGATTGTTCAAAGCACATGAACAGGCCATCTTGAATTAGCAGAAGCCTTTCTTTACCTTCGCTAGATTGTGCTAATTGGCTACTGGATAGTGGGGGCTGGTTCTTTTGTGCTTTTGTTTTAAAAAAAAAAGTTGTCTAAGGTTGTATTTTCTGGTATTTAAGCCCTAACTTTGAGAGGATTTCTGTCTATACACACTGAGCAGAGTGGAGGAGGGGTGTTGACTACAACTCTGAGCTGAGATATATAAGTATCCTGTTTTTTTGGCTTATTTATACTAATTATTGTTTCTAGCAATTTATATATAGCCCTTTTTATTGCCTGCTGCATAGTTTTTAGTGCATTTTATTGCTATTAACTAATCTGTATGGGTAACTGATTTGTTTGCAGTTAAAAGCATTCTGTAAAGTCTCTTTGCTCCTTTATCTGTTTAAAAACTTTCATTTTGTAGCTTTCTGTAGTATTTACTGTCTAAAGAGTGTGGGCTAATAGCTTTAATATTGGTCCCCACCCTCCGTCCATGTTGGTGTCTTGTTGTTATACTTGGTGACTTTGCAGTTACCCGCCCCTACTGTAAATTTTATCTGGGACACTCCTCCCAGTCTAGTGTCATTAGCTCATTCTACATAATAGAGAGAGAACATCTGAGAAGGCCTTCTGTTCCTCCTTTCTCCCTTTCAAAAAAAAAAAAAAAAATTGCCTGAATCTCCTTGTGTTCTGACGGTGCTTCTCAAACATTTTGTAAATACAGAGTATACTTTAGAGCATTTATTATAACTGTAATTGCTTTAATATTGCTACAACTCTAGGTTGCACTGCATCTGAAAGCACTCCAAAGCAAAAAACACAGCATCCATGGGACCGGATGGTGTCCCCGGCTGTTTGCTCCACGAACTCAATGAGGACAGGACAGCTGTTTAATCTTAGCCTCACCTCAGGATACATACCCAAGGAGTGGCGCACGGCGACTGTGGTCCCACTTCACAAGGGCGGTGCCTCCACCGACCCTGGAAATTACCGTCCCATTAGCTTGACAAGCCTTATCTGCAAAGCCATGGAGAGGATCATAATGGAACTCATAAATAAAGACATAGGGAACTTGCAGACTTTGGATCCAACCCAGTTTGGCTTTGTCAAAGGCAGATCATGCCTTTTAAACTTGGTTGACTTTTTCGAAACAGTCACCAAGTCCATTGATGAGGGAAAGGCAGTCCATACAGCCTACCTTGACCTGGCAAAGGCCTTCGACACAATACCCCACTCAGGTATCATCGAAAAACTCATCAGCTTGAATGTAAACCCATACATCACAAGATGGGTTGCAAACTGGCTAAGTGACAGAACCCACAGGGTCAGAGTTGCTGGAGCCATGTCAGACTCAAAGCCTGTCACAAGTGGTGTCCCACAGGGCTCAGTCCTGGGTCCACTCTTGTTCGGCATCTACTTTTCTGAAGTACAAGCAAACACAGGAGGGTTATGGCTGACAAAGTTTGCAGATGACTGCAAACTGGGCGCCATAGTCGAAAACACATCTGACACAGATATCCTTCAGAAGGGCCTCACAGAAATGGATAACTGGTGCCAGAGCCATGGCCTAAAGTTAAATGCCAAGAAATGCATAGTCATACCCTTCGGGAAAAACAAGGTTACCCCTAGCTACCATATAGGTGGCAATCCACTGAGCACAGAAGAAGTCATCAGGGATCTGGGGACCCAGGTTGACAGTAGCCTTTCGTTTGACACTCATGTTGCTAAAGTAGTTAGGAAAACCTTCTACATTGCCCACCTGATCATAAAGGGATTCACATCTAGATCAAGGGAGGTCATCGTCCCCCTGTACTCATCACTCATAAGACCTATGATTGAGCACAATGCCCCATTCGGAATGTATCTGACCCGACACCTGCAGCAGCTAGAAAGGCCCCAAAAGTTCCTCACCAAAAGGATAAAGGGTCTCAAAAATATGTCTTATGCTGCCCGACTGAAAGAACTCCAGCTCTATTCAGTCTCATACCGCTTGCTCAGAGGTGACCTGTGCCTGACATATAAGGCCATGTCAAACCCTGATTTGATGAATATGCTTCACCTCAAAAAATCTAGATCCCTCAGAACCACAAGGGCGGGAGACTTAAACCTTGACACGGTTATTAATAGAATGTGCTGGAGGGACAGATTCATCACCCAGAGACTCCCTATGCTGTGGAACAAAATCCCGGTACATGTGAGGCAGAGCACCTCGCTGGCCTTGTTCAAGAGGAATATTGACAAATGGATGGGGGATCGCAGATATACCCCAGGGATTACTTCAGTGTCACTGCTTGAAAGAGGCACAGCAAAATAATGGGCATAGTTTTATTCAAACTAAAGGGGTGGCGAAAGCCAAATAACTATGGGCTAGGCTTATAAATGCCCTTGGGCAGATAGCCTAGTATGAACCTATGAACCTATGAACCTATGAATTGTTTGTGTTTTAGCTGCTTTTCTGTATATATAGACTTCTCTGTATTTGTAGACTAGCTACGCATTCTGCTGTATTACTGCCTCTTAAATCATTTTTCAGTTGTGCACTTGCCTTGCTTCATTTAAAAAGTTTTAAATTGCTAATTTTGTAGAGTCTTAATTGCATTTATTGTTTAGGACTACACACTCAAGTGTGTTAGCCTTTTCTGTATTTATTTACTGTATTATTGCATTGTTTAGCCTGTTTTAACAAAAAAAAAATTATATTTTGTTTGCTTGTTTACCACCTTTCCTAGCCAGTCCATATCCCAGGCTTTGCTTGTCTCAGGACTTTATTTTCTGTGCTCAGAGCTATCCAGACCTTGCTGTGGTAGAGGGAAGTCCTACTGCTTACCAGTGGGAGTGGTGAGCATTTTACTGCCTATTTAATGCTAGAGGAGTGGTTTCCAGCTCTGAAATTGTAATTTTATTAGCCTTTTTGGGCTGATTTCTATCCCTTACAACTTTCTGGCTTAAAATGCGTGTGTTTGCACATTTTTCGCATCGTGCAGCTCCGTGAGGCTATAGTTAAACTATTCCAGGTGCCAGAAAGTCTGCTGTTCAAATTTTCCCTTAGAACTAGCTGGTTTCTCAGTAGTAGCACTAAAATCTGAACCCCCTGTGACTAGCACTTGCTCTAGAACCTGCTGGAAAGCACTAGGCAGCCTGAAACTGATACAAGCACTCAACTCTCCTTGTTAATAAGGCAAAATTAATCATAGGCACTAAACATCCTATAACTGCAAAGTACCTTGCAAAGGTAAGGGAAAACAGCTCTTATACTTTACAAAAAAAGCACCTAAACAGGCATGTCCAAGGGTCAGTTTCCGGTGATTTCTCCTGTCCACCTGGTGAATCTGGGCATACTGGGGCAATGCGGCAACTGCCTCATGTACACAGACAATCCTCTCTTCCTACCACTCAACACTAGAACCTGCAAGAGATGCACTTACATAGCCAAACTGGAAGCAAAGCTCTCTCCGGCCAAGATTGGGCTAGACAGTCAAGAGGTGAAGGTTAACACCAGCACTACACCTCAAGCAACTCATAGCCCTTCAAAATCCACACCATCAACACCCACACATAACAACACTAAACCCACATATGTGGAGGCCCTTAACATTAACCTGCCCAAGCAACAAGGACCTCCAAAGCTGAAACGCAAACAAACACCAGTCACAACCAAAGTGACACATAGCTCACAACACCAGTGTGCCACCCAACAATAGCCCCTAAGGCAAGACAATGTACCCAACACTTTAGTCATAGTGACTCTATAGTCAGGCACACTGATGTCCCACTCACCAGGCTGAACAAGGAGAAAATTATAGTCAGCTGCCTGTCAGGTGCCAGGATCCACCACATAATGCATGCACTCAAGTCACTCCACAACAAGTACAAATACAACTCTGTTATTGTCCATGCTGGAGTGAATGACTTGAGACGTACCTCCCTGGACTACATGAAAAGAGACATGGAAGAGCTCTCAGATCATATGGCCCAGGCAGTATGACCCTAGCCCTGAGTAGCATCCTGCCTTCGCCCAGAATGATACCACAGTATAAGGACAAAATGATTGACTTCAACAATTGGCTGAGCTTCTGGTGTCATTCAAAGGGGATCCAGTATCTGTCTGCCTGGGAAGACATGATCGACAAACCACGATGCTTTGCCAGAGATGGTCTGCACCTGTCACCCCTGGGATTCAGGTTACTGGCTAAAACTCTTGCCACCCCTATAGTGCCTTTTTAGGCAAGGTTCAAAGGACAAAACTGCCACCGTAACAGATACAAGCATGCAAAATCTGAAGGTAATGCTACTCAATGCTAGAAGTCTAAACCTCAAAATGCACTCTTTTGAGGCACTCCTAAAAATGGAAAACATCGATATCTGTGCAGTAACTGAGACCTGGTTCAAGGCTCCAGACAGCACCCTTGCAATACCAGGCTATAACTCTTACCACACTTTTCGGCCACAAAACCAAGACCGAAATACTAAAAGTGGAGGAGTGTCCATATTCACCAAGGATATTCACACCTCCAGGCTAGTTGCCCAACACAATGCATCTGAAATTCACCAGGTGCAACTAATACTAGGTAAGACTGCAATCCAAACTGTAGCTTGCTACAGATCCCCCACCATGCCCCAAGATTCTCACTACACCCTTTTAAACATACTGGAAAATATTAATATACAACCAAACACCCTAATACTGGGTGATTTCAACTACTTTGCCATTAACTGGGAAAACTACTTGGGTACAAACTCCTTTTCCCAGCGGTTCTTGGAATTCATAAATTACAATGTCCTGGATCAATTCCATTGTCCCACCAGGGGCTCCAATATCCTAGACCTGGTCATTACCAACATGGGAGATAGATGCTCCACACCAGTGGTCACCCCCTCATTGGTCAGGTCTGACCATAAGCAAATCACCCTTGACATCCACATCCCACCCCCACCCCCCTGTAAGGAAACCTCCTTAAAAAACTTCTCCAAAGCCAACTTCATGCTACTGTAGTCAGAAGTGACAAATTTCATGACACCCATGCAGACAGGATCTGAAAGTTCGACTGCAGAATCCTACACTAAGGCACTGTATGAGCACATCCACTCGTTCATGAATCGTGCCATCCCAAATAGAACCAAGATGCTCTTCTCCAAAAAAAGGAAGCCAATCTGGTGGTCCCCTGCTATAAACAAACTATACAACAGAAGGAAGAAACTGTTGCATAAGAGAGGAAATTCCCAGGATGCAAAAAACTCCCTCACCAGCCTCAGTAGGAAGCTGAGATCCCTCATAAAATCTTCAAAAGCTAGTTACGAAAATAAAATTGCCAAAGATTCCAAAGATAACCACAAGGCATTGTATAGTTATATCAAGAATCTAAATGGCAATGCTCAGATCTGCTCTGAGCTACAACAGAATGGCATTAAATATACTGATCCCAAGGATATTGCCAATATCTTGGCAGATCGATTTAGTGCCAACTTCACCCCCCCATCTCAATACCAAAAGATTGCCAAATTCTGGTAATCATGGCCACACAGGTAGAAACTGCACTCTCCAAAGCTAAGAATACAGCAACCATGGGACCAGATGACATCCCAGGCTGTTTACTACATGAACTACAAAATGAAGTGGCACCTCACCTAAGTGTCATGTTTAATCATAGCCTCACTTCAGGCTTCATGCCCACTGAGTGGCGCACAGCTACAGTTATCCCACTCCACAAGGGGGAATCCACCTTGGATCCCGAGAACTACCGTCCCATCAGTCTGACAAGCCTGATCTGCAAGGGCATGGAACCCATTATCATGGAACTTATAAACAAAGACATTGGCAACCTTCAAACATTGGACCCCACCCAGTTTGGGTTTGTGAAGGGCCGATCTTGTCTCCTGAATCTGATTAACTTCTTCGAATCAGTCTCCAGAGCTGTGGACGAGGGTAAGGCGGTCCACACAGCCTATCTGGACCTTGCCAAGGCCTTTGACACCATCCCCTACTCTGGAATCATAGATAAACTTACTAAGCTGGGCATAAATCCCTACATCACTCGATGGGTTGCCAACTGGCTTACTGACAGAACCCAGACTGTAAAAGTAGCCGACTCCAAATCCAGCTCCAGACAAGTGACAAGTGGAGTACCTCAGGGTTCAGTCCTGGGACCACTCTTGTCTGGCATCTACTTCTCTAAAGTACAGGCTAACACTAAGGGACTCTGGCTAACAAAGTTTGCAGATGACTGCAAACTGGGAGCCATTATTGAATCCCCAAATGATGTGGATATTCCACAAAAGGGCCTTACAGAAACAGATGCCTGGTGCCAGAGCCATGGGCTCAAGCTTAATACCAAGAAATGTATAGTTATCCCCTTTGGAAAAAAACATGTACCCATGAATTACCACATAGGTGGCAGTACACTAAACATCGAAAGTGTGATGAGAGACTTAGGGACACAGGTGGACAGTGGTCTCACTTTCGATAACCACATCGCCAAAACAGTCAGGAAATCCTTCTACCTCATCACCAAGGGCTTTTCATACAGAAAAAAGGAGGTCATTGTCCCACTGTACTCATCCCTCATTAGACCCATTATAGAGTATAATGCCCAGTTTGGTATGTACCTTACAAGACATCTGCAACAGCTGGAAAGGCCACAGAAATGCCTCACTAAAAGAATCACAGGCCTAAAGCCGATGCCATATGCTGACCATCTAAAACAACTCCAGCTATACTCTGTGGCATATCGTCTACTCAGAGGTGATCTCTGCTTAACATACAAGGCCATGTCAAATCCTGAGCTGTTGGACATGCTCCACTTAGAAATTCCAATCCCTCAGAGCCACATGCTCCAGGGATCTAAACCTTGTCATCACAATGAATAAAACCATGCTGGAGGGATAGGTTCCTGACCCAGATACTCCCCATACTCTGGAATAGACTGCCCAAACATGTCAAGCAGAGCACCTCCTTGGCCCTCTTCAAAAGGAACCTTGATGATTGCATGGGAGATAGGAAATTCACCCCTGGGATCATGTCAGTCGCCCTGCTAGACAGGGGTCCAGAGAAGTAAATATTGTGGGAAGAAATATTCAGGGAATTGTTATAGCTAGGCTTGTATAGGCCCTAAGGCCGATAGCCTAGTACCAACCTATGAACCTATGAACCTATAACACATCATCAGTAAGCTAAAACTAAACTGTCTCATGCTGGTCTAACGCCCAGCTCACTTTCCCAATTATTGAGTGAACAATCTATTGCTTGGTGAATTCAGCTTCAAAATGATAGGAAGAACTGACATCAAAGGATCAAAAAGCGATGTCACTATGAATGCTTGCCTGCCACAAGCTAGTAGTCCCTGAGGTAACTTTTCTTCTGACACCTCTTGCTTAACCCCCCCTGAAAAAAAAAAAACAGAATGATTATGAGGCTGTGCTCTCACAGTCTGTATTCATACTGAAGATCAAGATCAAGCGAGCTTTTGCCCTTCTGCTCCACGGAAGGTTTCTGTTCTCCATGAGCTCGCCTTAGGACACCTAAATTACTCTTTGACAGGTGTACTGTCCCAGTTAAACTCCCCACCTGACACTGTCCCCGGAGGGGGTCGCACCCAGATGCACAGGTACTTGGAGACAGAAGTGAGAGCCCAGGTGGGGTTTGCCTCACCCCACCTCACTAGGTTAAGTGAAAAAATAATGAGTAGTAGTATTTCACCAATGGCCAAGGACTCCCATTTATTCTACACCTCTCATGTCTTTTCACAGTGCCAGACTAGAGCCAAGCTCAACAGGGTTGTCTTTCCCCGCTGATTCTACCAAGCCTGTTTCTTGGTTGTGGTTTGATAGTTTGACAGTTGGCAAGGACAGCAGGGATCTCATTCATCCATTCATAAGCATCACTAATTATATGTTGAGGCATGTGCTACAATTGGCTGTATGATGTGACATAGCTAGATAGGTCCCCAGAGAGATTCAATTGCAGATATCCTAAGTTTGTAGTCCTAGTTGAGTGTATCAACAGCTGCAAGTCCTCATTACCTTGTAGTCTGCATGCTCTACACCTGTCCAGTAGACCAGCCTCAGTGCTGCACCAAGTGCTGAGGCTGTGTCCCTGCAGATGCACACACAGGTCACACAGCCTCTAGTAGTTCCCACACATCCAATGACCCTGCCCTTTCCTGAGATTAATCCCATACCAGTTTTCACACTTCCCATACACTTTTTCTTTTGCTATACCTCAGCACTTACACACTTCCCTGTGAAAGACAGTACTCCTTTGTCTACCAATGTAAATGATGATAATTGTGCTGTTCCTTGTATACATCACTACTTGGGTTGCCTGTGTTTGATGTACAACCTGGCCACCCTAAGCATGGGTAACTACTGTATGGTATTTCTGCATGCATCATTTTTACTATAGTGTATCTGCTTTGCTCTTGCACAGTTAAGTTATAAGTCTATTTTGCAATCCATTGCCGCTTTGCTAATGTTGCAGCATATTGTGCCCACCTCTTTCTGGCATCATAATCTCCTGCTGCTGGCTCCTCCTTTGACATCTCATCTATCTGAGTTACCACTGCCAGTGGTGCTGGGAGCTCCTGGCCATGCAAGTGACCATCCTGTTCTAGCTGCTTCCTAACTATAATATTGTGTAACACTGCATATACAGTCAGTATTTTGCTGCATATGGCAGGGTCATACTATGGGGCACAACTGGATGAATCCAGACAGCAGAACCATGCCTTCTGCATTCCAAATACATGCTTTATAATGTAACAGAGCTGGATAGTCCCCCAGAGAGTGGTAAGTTTGATTGCATGGAATTCTGATGGGTGTCATGAGCCATGGTTCCAGGGCATATCTGGCACCATCAACAAGATGCCTCCAAAGGAAGTTACTCCTTGCCATATGTGGGTGTCATGGAGACTGCACAGGTGGCCTGCACACACATTGTAGATGATGCTCACTTCACTGTATCTCACCTGGAAGTAATGGAGTGATACCCTTTACAGTTCACATACCTTGTTTCCAGTTCACCAGGTAGGGACCTTCATTTCAGTGTGGATACTGTCTATGGCTCTCAGAACCTCAGGGATATGGGCTAGGTCATAAAACTCCTACATGATGTTGGCTTTCTATTCTGGGGTATGTGGGAACCACTTATGCCCCCCCATATGTTGAAGCATGACATTGAGGAACGTATGGCTTTAGATACCCCCACTGTGTCCCTAGTAGGTCACTGAATAGTCTGTGTTGCTAATATACGTAAAACCACACATACCTTGGTATCCACTTGAATAGGTACTCCACAACTCCCATGGGGCTACAGATGAGGTTGACATACTTCCCTGATTTGTTGCATGGTGGGTGTTCCTGTACATGCAACACTGGTCCCGTATGTTGGTGCTTTTGAAGACGGATGACCCTGCACCTCTGGGAGTGATGTTGCACATTGTTGGGCAAAGCAGCTGCAATGAGAGCCTCCTGCAGATACACATTTACGATGGGTATACAAACCAAAGCATATTTGCTTGATGTACTTTCTGAAGATGGACTAATAGCCAAATTCAAAACTGAAGAAAGCACATTTTCACTACATGATGGTTCTGAATCATTCTGCCATCTTATTTTACTTCATTATCATATATGGAGTTTCATTATACAGTCATCAGCATATAACACAGCCACCACATTACGTGGCCTATCCACATGTGAATTGCATCACCCTGTGTGTGCTCATTTGTCATTCAAATGTGGTTAAAGGAATGCACAAAGGTAAAGCAATGCAGCAAAGTTTTCTGTATTCAGCCTTATGAGTCCTGATGAATGGAAATGACAATGTTTGTAGACCCCATAGAGTCTTTAACATCATGTCAGATGTATATATTCTTAAATTTTTAGTGACATTTGTCACTGCTTCTAGTACTTCTAGTAAACTAATGTGGTACATCTCCTATCTTCAGGGCTAGCATTGCACCAATAAAACTGGAAAGGTATATGCATTGCAGATTAAACAGAAGGGTGGGTCCACCATGACTTCACATAAAATTATTTATTTGTTTATTGGCGATGAATACATTAACTTTTGAGATGATTTAGAAATCATTGTTTCTGGAGATTAAGTTCCTGTTTTCATGGCTTGACAGCTTCTACCCAGGGCTGGCATCACCATTAAGGCAAATTAGGCATTTGCCTAGGGTGCAGATCATAAGGGGGCGCAAAAAATGTACTCATTAAAACCGTGGCTGGTGTGTTCTCTTTTAAGGAGGACCATGCGTGTGCATGCATACATGCCAAACACGGATGTAAACCTCATTCCGCACTCAGGAGTGGAATTTAAACTAGCCGTCTCACCAGTATAAGTGTGTACGTGTGTGTGTTTAAGTTTGTAAGAAAATTGTCCCTATTTCTGGGCCTTTGTCCCCCCATTATTTATGGCTTTGTCCAGATTTCTTGTTTTAAGAGGTTCAGAGGTATGGTAGGTGTGTGCGTGTGTGTGTGTGTGTGTGTGTGTGTGTGTGTGTGTGTGTGTGTGTGTGTGTGTGTGTGTGTGTGTGTGTGTGTGTGTGTGTGTGTGTGTGTGTGTTTGTGTGTGTGTCTGTGTGTGTGTGTGTGTGTGTGTGTGTGTGTGTGTGTGTGTGTGTGTGTGTGTGATTGAAGTTAGAAAATAATGACAAATATTTGAGTTTCTGACATCATACCTTTCAGAAAATTCATGCTAATGCAAAGCCTTAGATTCTATCAACTTTCAAAGTTTGTAAGAGTGATATTTAAAAATTGTCCCTATTTTTGGGCCTTTATCCCCCATTATTTATGGCTTTGTCCAGACTTCTTGCTCTAAGAGGTTGAGAGGTATGGTCAGTTGTGTGTGTGTGTGTGTGTGTATATGTGTGTGTGTGTGTGTGTGTGTGTGTGTGCGTGTGTGCGTGTGTGCGTGTGTGTGTGTGTGTGTGTGTGTGTGAGAGAGAGAGAGAGCTAAGAGAAGGTGGGTGTGTGTGTGTAACATACCTCCCAACTGTCCAGATTTTTGCATCATATTTTGGGCCTATTCCTCAGAATAGAACAGACAGAATAGAACATGTGGAACTGTGAGCCTGAATCCTTTACACCAACTACCAGACTGCTGATGGAACTGTGAGTTTGAGTTTCAGTACATTTTCATGGTCTTGAGTTGGATTGAGTTTCAAGGGAAGAGTGGTTTACTGTTGCTCATGCTAAGTCTGTTTTCAATGTGCAACTAATGGTTTTGTTTAGCAAATGGCAGTCACTGTTTGTGCTGTAGAATTTGAAAACAGTGTTAGTAACATATTTGTCTTTGATGGAGAAGGTTGTGGATTCTAGTCCCACACCATGTATATGGAGTGCTGATACTGAAGTGCCCTTTTGATTGCTGATTATTTGATACATTTTAAGGGGAGATAGGGGTTATGCTCTCTTGAGTGTGTCCTTCTTTGTATGAGATGCCTAGTAACTATCAATTTGTTGTTGGCCTATCAATCAATCTCTATTGCAATATTACCAGCTTACCAAATTTTTTTTTAATGTAACATAGGAAATTAATTCTTCAAGGGCAGCAGGCACTGAATTTGTAGATGAAACACTGAAATGTAAAGTTATTTGCCAGTAGCAGCCTCTTAATTAGTTATAGATGTCTTTAGTGTGAAATTATTCTGATGGCTTTTACTTCTGGAGAAATTGTGCTTATTGACTGATACTGATGGACTGTAATGACAGAAGCTTGAGTGGCCCTTTATGGTTGAAATTTTCTGAAATGATTAGTTTTTCATTATTGGATTATACATTTTATTGCTTACTAGAATAATGTTCAAAATTACAAATTTAAAACACATGCTAACCAGTGGTGCTATATTATATACAATGAATATAATTTAATACAAGGAAAATCAATCGGGGAAGGTGAACATATTTGTATGTCCCTAAAAATGTGTGCAAGGAGCCTATGATTTGAAAACAACTCAAAAGTAAACTTAATTCTCTACTGGCCAGATGCATTTTCTTTGAATGTGGGTTTTAATGTCATTTCAATGAGTGCGAGTTTCAAGGGTAGAGAAGTTTATTGCTCGTGCTAAGTCTGTTTTCATTGTGAGACTGTATTGTTTGTTTAGCATGTGGCTATCAGTGTTTGTGCTATTTTATTTCAGTATCTGTAATCATTGTAAAAGTAAATATAAAGTGATGCACAATGATGGGTTTGAACAGTGTTTATGGTAACTGGGGAGAAATAGCCAAGTAATGGAACACTTTTGCCTTGTAAACTCTGAGGACAGTGGTGGTTGTCCATAGGGTAACGCTAGGACTAGACTCTGAGTTTCTTGGGGCTTGCAACACCCAAACCCCCACTTGTGTAATTGGGTTTTGACATAGACTTAGAAGGGAGACTCAACCTTTTCATTAGGTTCCAAAACAGACTTGTAGACTTGGCAACTATTTCAATTGAATAGAACCTTGCTTTCATATTTGAAGGATTTACTGACAAATGTTGCAAAGCAGACGGCAAGAAAAAATAAAATTTTGATTATGTAATCTATGTGTATTTTTGTACAATAAATATGCCAATAAATATGTCCATATAAATTATTGTTTCCTTTTTCTATACTTTCAGTTTTAAAAAAAAGTAACTTATTTGCAAAACAAAACTAGGGACACACTAATAAGCTTTGGCCTAGGGCGCAAAATAACCTAACACCGGCACTGCTTCTACCTTAGGCATAAGCACACTACAAAAGACTTTTAAGTTGTTGCAGAAGTCTGTGGAACATTACTCATACATTAACTTAGGAAAAGGAAAGGTATTCTTTTGCATTGTATGAAACACAAATACTTGGCTGGTATAATACTCCAATTGAATGGAAAAATTTGTTACTTAGGCAATAAAATGAATAATTTCCTCCTTTTCATTATCAAATTAAATATCTTGGTAAGAGTGTTTTTTTTCCAGGTTGCACTTCATTCTTTAAAGCACTTATTGTGTGGACATTTAATAAACCCAATTGAAAAAACAATATTCTTTTCTGTATTTGATTATTGCATATTAATTTTCTCAGGTTGAAGTCTACAAACATTTGTATGCCCCAAATTAACTTATTTTGCATTTTTTTATTTTTGAGTTCATCTACTTGCTACCTTCATCATTGCCTGTTATGTAATATAGCCAAAAATTCCCAGTGGATAACACATTAAAATGCAAAAAAAAGATTTGTTTTTACAAAAAAAACACAGATATGAGGTACTGCTATATTCCTTGCATACATACATACCTACAAATATTAATAAATAAATACACACATACATACATACATGTATATACACACACACACACACACACACACACACACACACACACACACACACACACACATACATATCTGTATATAGATAGATAAATAAATAATATAAGAGTCTTTAGTTATGCATCTTGGAAAATTACTTGTTTAAGTAAACCTATATCACAAAAATGTTATGTTTAACAACTGCTTTTATTATAAAAGCATTAGTAAAATGTTTGTCTTTAAACTGCTTGTTGAATAGTTATTAGTTGAGATGATTGAAGTCATCTCATTATAGCTCACATCTGTGTCTTATTATATTTATGTAAATTATGTACACTTTGATAGTGGAAACAGGTTTATATATATATATATATATATATATATATATATATTTATTAATGCATGTTAAGAATAATATTTTAATTGCTTACTTAGTAGCAAGTCAGCATAAAATATTCCTTAAAGTAAAAATTACATAATGCAAGTGGACTTGGATTGCTTCACATGGAATAGAAAGAGTAAGAACTTGAAAAAATAAGTGGTAAAGGTTACATGATTAGGTATTATACACTCTCAGATGTTTAATGAACTAAACATGATGAAGCCTTCTCTAAAAACATTTTCAGGCTGTCACTTAAAAGGAGATTGCTGTGAAAAATATTGAGAAGGAAGATACAGTCCAAAAGCAGTTGAATGGAAGAAATATGAAACTGCAGGCTAGTTAATCTAGCCACAGTTATTGATGAGCTGAAAGAAATTATATAAGATGTGCTTGCAGCATTAGTAGATGGTACTATGAGATATACTCATTTTTGACCAATCAAATTACTAGAAATTAATTTATGGAACCATGAGAGCCCAAAGATCTTATTTCCTTTTCATGTTTTCTGTGTGTTTCAACACATAAACTCAGTATTGTACTACCTGATAAACTGTGTCACCTCTGTTTCATATCTTGGACACTGCATGCTCATACAAACAACACAACAAGATGCTTTTCTGGACTTTAGAACTTCCATGCTCATTCCCGGTATCACAACTGCTATCTCAAGGCTGAGAGAGAAAGAGAGACAGACAGATAGACATACACAGACATACAGAGAGAGAGACTGCAGGAGATCCAGCTTTTAGGCCATGATGCCTACAATTTTAATGTGCCCTTCAATCACAAGCGTATGTGCATCTGACTCAGTCTCACTGATGTCAAACTAGCAAATGAGCATATATCTAATGATGCTTCAGTTTTAGAATTTGACCCAAAGAAGTTGGAGACATGGTGTGTGAGGTCAATCTCCTCATACAATATGTACTCAGATCTGTCAGTGTCAATAATTACAGCAACAGAAGGACATTGGAGTTATTATTACTTCAGAGCAAAGTGGCAGTAGCAAGGGCAAACCAGATGTAAAGTTATATAAACAGGGGTTTAGTGTTCTGGGATACGAAAGTGATGCTGCCCCTGCCACCTTATCATGGGCCCACATCTGGAGTACTTTGTGCACTTCTGGAGGCCTTATATGAAGAAAAAATTGGGACGAAAGATTATACCACTAGATAAAATACAAAGAAAGGCAACTGGGGTATTAAGGTAGATTGAGAGAATTTTTTTATGAGGAAAGAATTTGGATAATGGATATCTTATCATTAATGGGAATGATGATGTGATTTAGCTACACAAAACTGTAGCAGAAAAACTGTGATGAGGTTAGGCTGGAAAGAACTGATAGGGTTGCTAAAAGAGGTTGTCTCTACCAAGTTAAGATGACTTAGTTCAACTTGAACAAAGGAATACTTTTCATGGGCAAAGCAATGTTATTGATGCTTATATTCTGCTGTTTGTTATATTCTTATATTTGCAACAATAGTAAAACTGTAGTCTGATATTGTTGCATTCATCGTATTGTCTAAATGGCCTGGTTTATGGCAGAAAAAAAACCCCATCAGACCAGTTCACTTACCTGGTTTACAAAGTAAAATAAATAAAATAGGTGATCTCATGATACTTACTTTTCCCTCTTTAAAGACACCCACAACAGTTAGCAATTAATGCAGGGGGGTTAAAGCTCTGAGCAATTAATGAGCTGCTTCTTCTAGTCCAGGGTACAGGGTTCGATTCCCTTCACTTTTATTTGTCCACTGTGTCACTCCTAACAAATCACTGAATCAGGCAGTGCTCCTGGGCCAGCCTTGACAAAGGACATTCATGTCCATGGAGCTTAACAGCTTAGGAAATGAATACAAAAACAAGGATAAAATTGGTATTTATTAGTGGGTTAGAATGACTTTGGCAATCAGACATGTCAGCCAGAGTTAGAATACTACTTAGATTCTTTTCTCTTCTCTTTCTTTCTTTTTCTTTTTCTTTCTTTCTTTCTTTCTTTCTTTCTTTCTTTCTTTTTTGAAAACTCAGGAGCTTTAGATTGTTAATGATTTTTTAGCAGGGAGAAGTAGCAATCTAGTGTTTAAGACTAACAAGATCTGAACCAAAGTAATTTTCAATTTCAAGTCTAAACATTGAAAAGACAAGTTAAAACATTTTTAAGTTTAGCTAGCTACTTAATTTCTGTTATTTCTAAGGGGGCACACAGCAGTAAAAGTCTTGACTTAAGCCATTGTGAATATCCTGAAATCTGTGACATACAAACAACTGGGCTCATCTTGCTTCTTTGTTTCCTGGCTGTGACCCAAATAAACATATAACTGTCACTTTTCATATCTTACTTAAATTGCTGTGGCAGGCCATTTCAAAATTAAGCAGTGACGTTTTATACTCCCTTTGCACATATTATGTTATAAATGTACAAATATAAGTTAGCAATGACTGTTCAAACTATAACCCAGGATATATGTAGCAGAGCAAATATGCCATTGAAATTATTCTACCACGTTTCTTCAAGTTCTTTACTGTGAAAATAAATTTTAGTATGTTAATTGCCATTATACCACCAAAGCTTTTAAATGTGATGGTAATAATGTAGTCATATTACCTGGTGCCAAATGAAAAATGGTTTGCAGTGATATTATTCCTTACTAGTCTGTAACACAAAACACACATCCTTACTAGTCTGTAACATAAAACACACATTCATGTCTCAATTTCCAGCTCTAAATGCTGTAGGCTGTGATGAGTATAGCATAACAACTATAATATTTAACTGCATCATAAAAATATGAAGGAGTCATTTATGCAGGAAGCTGCACCCTCAGAATGGGGTCTATGCCTTTACACATCTAATCTCTATATATACTACTTGAAATATTACAAAAACCTGGGAGAACAGGATAAATGCATGAAAAAAACATAAACCTGTTTTTCTTCTTCTTTGAGTTCCACAACTCCAAAACAGAACACTATGTCTGCAACAAAAAACCTCTAACATACTAAGGTGTCAACAGCAACTACTGGTCAGTGTATCTTTCCAATATTTATAGATCTGACAAAAAACTGCATATTCAACTATATTGCTCCTGAAATTGCTAAAATGGGCTTTTAATTAGAAAAAAATTACAATATTAAATATCTTAGTAAATGTAAAATGAATATATTTTTTTCCAGGGAGGGCTGCTTCCTGTCTACACTTACTCTGGTGAGCTGTACTGACAACATTCCTCTAAGTAAATATATCACAGTATCTGTAAGTTGAAAAAATAGTACTTTCCAGGAAATATAATTGCTCACTTTTGTCTGAGGTACATTAATCTCAGAATCTGTATATTAAAACTTGGGGAGGGCAGCTACATTGGGGAATGCAAGGGACAAAGCCCCTTACATACAAGTTTTACTACATATGTGCATAGTTTGTAATGCCTTTAATAAATATTTAATAATACTCTTTCCAAACCATGTATTTTACTGTAAAAATCTGATGCTTGCTACTTTGCTACTGTTTCAGTTAATATTTTGTTATCTTCAGACACTATAATTATATCTTATTTTAGTATCCTTATTTGGTATTTACATGACTAGAATAGAAAATAACTATGTTGGCTTATGCATCTTAATATCCACTTTTTTAATTCGTATATGGATTTATTTTCCTTTGTGGATAACATCACACTTTCATTTTTAATAATGTGATTACTACTGCTTATAATAATGAATGCTTATACCTTTACCCAAGCTGTGCCTGCAAACGGTATATTGTTATCAGTGCATTACCCTGTAAACAAAAATAAATAAATAAATAAATGAATAAACATAAATCTACTGAGTAAATTATTGAAATCTGCATTTCAATAAAACGAATTGGAACAAAGCAGTTTCTCTGTACATACAATGTGCTGTACTATTTTCACTTTACTTCTGATTTTAGTCTAGTAGGAAGGTGATATATCACAAATGTCTTCTGTAATGGCAAGCCAAATATGAAGAAGTCATGTGTGCTGCTCTATTCAAATACTCAGATAAGTATTATAAATGTATTAGCTAAACAGTATGGGGGGTTATGCCTCCATCTCTCTCTGTATATGCTATATTCAAAACTGCACAATTTAAGAAGAATGGGAAATATGTTTATTCCCCTTTTACGTAATGTAATATGACTCATAGTATTTTAAATAATGCATTATTACCCATAAGATAACATATTACCCATAAGAATTTTTCAATTATTTTTACAGCATTTCTAATGCTTAAACTAGCCAATGACATATCTGAATGGTTTGTTTTATATTCTTTTACTTTATTGCCTTAAATTCACTACTATTCTCCCTATTTTTATTTTACTCCTTAACTAAAATAGGGGCACATTACTTATAAATAGAAATCTCCTTTACAACATTATTTAGAAACTCAGCTTTGTAAACTCTTCCTAAAACCATACTTGCAATAATAACAGCTTCTTTCTTATAAATGTCATCATCTGTGGTCAGCCTGGACACCTTAATTAATTGACCATGGACTATGTAGTTATTAACCCAGTATGGATGATTATCACTAACATGTAAATAATTATTAGTAAAGGTATTCTTTCAGAAAATCATATTAAAAACTCTGTCTTTTTAACATCCACACAAATATACAAATCTAAAAAAGTAACTTGCTAACTAAATTCATAGCACCAGCTGTAAATAAAGAATACTTCTATTTAATGATTTTAAAAATACATTTGGCTGTCCTCATTCATTTCCTTTTTAAATTAAAAATGATCACCCATAAATTATTTAAAAATGTTATACAAGAAAACAATCTCAATTTCTTGTATAATAATAAATTTGAACCACCCTAGCAGGGTGCTAGCAAAACTTAGAGTAGCAGTCACCCCCATAGCTACTCCTGATATTTTTTGATAATATTTGTTAAGGATAAAATAATTATTTTTCAACAAATAATTTCTGACAGTATCAACTCCAATATCAACTGTAATACACATATAAAAATATTTTATATCTAATGTGATCTTGCACATCTCTTCTCCTGCAAATGTATATTCACTTAACTTATCAAGAATATTTTATATACACATGTGAAGTTTTTGCACCACTGAATTGGAAATACAGTAGGTCTAGAAAGTATAGGATGCTGAGATAAATGTATTTTAGGAATCAGATAGTTCCTATTCTGGGATTTTCATTATATAAAACAAATCTAATATCTGTTGATCAGTATATTCATATACTAATAATTCATTAAAATATATTTAATATGTCATACAAATTAATCAGTCTATATTCAGAATCCTTAGATAACACTGTTAATACACTGTATATAATCATACATAATGCACATTATACAATAACAAAACTCCTCCTTTGTCTGCATTAATGAATCTTAACACTATTATTTTGTAACCATTCTAATATTTGTGGTCATTCATAATTAAATTATAAAACTTTCCTTTTGGTTTAGTTTTAAATATTTTTCTCAAGTCCCTTTCACAAACATCGTAAAATGATTGCATTGTTGACATAAGGAGGTTAAACTGTGAAGGTTTTTTGAAATGAACTTTCATAGGTTTAACATTATTTAACAAATATTTTAAATTCAGTTTTCTAGAAAACACTTTCAGGTCTATAATGCATTTGGCAAAATCAGCTCTTTTACTTGGTATAAAAGAAAATCCTTTTTTCAACAGCTAAATTTGAGGTTCTGAAATAGTTTCATTTGCTAAATGAATAATTTCATTAAAAATATTTAACAATCATTTATTTAATTACAAATCAATTATTTCTCCCTCTAGATTGTTCACATCCCCTTTCCCATACATGTAGATCATCGGAGGAATAAAAAGTCTCCTGTTGTCTATTATCAGTTTGCGGCTGCTGTATCCTCGATGTCTGTCATACTGGAACATATGGCAAATCAATCTGATGGTAAGTATCATTATTGAATTCACTTTTCTTATTATTATTGTTGTTTCTAACAACTTCAGCATATGTAGCTTCTTCTATATGTTCTTATCACTATTAAAAAGCAGTAATAAAAAGTTTTTCCAGTGAAATTACTTTTCAGAAAAAAACTAAAAGAAAACTCCAGCCAAGCTAGAACTTCCAATGTGTGACCTCCCAAACCTCCTGTAACAGAGGCACATGGGATATATGCAAATGGCCCGTATGAACATCAGGTGTTTCAGCTATATGGTGATTCTGATTGCCCATGACTTTTACATTTGAAGTCATTTTAATCTACAATTTCAGGCCAATGGAAACTGTCATTTTATTGTGCTTATTTCTAAAAATGGAATAAGCTGTTCCTGTTGCATTTCCTGCATATCTTTTTAAGTTTCTCAACTTTCTTTGAATAAGAGTTAACAAAATGAACTATGTCTATAAAGGCACTTTCAAATTCACTAGAAATAGCATAACACCTCTCGGCTTTCAGAGTTTTGAATTTCTATTTAATGAAAATCATAGAATAGGTACTTTATTAGAGATTCTTAAGATGCATTCCATACTTTTTTGATCTATTGTATCTGCCCCTGGAAATATCACTGTGGGTTTATCCATTGATGTAGATAGTATATTGAATCCAATGGTGCAAAAACTTCCCACATTTTTTGGATAAGTTATGAGAATATAAATTTACAGGAGAAGAGACATGCACAATCATGTTAGATATTAAATCATTGTATACTTGTATTCCCTTTGATATATAAGTTGATACTGCCAGTAATTATTTATCTAAATATAGTGAAATGGAGATGCAGTTTATCAATACAGTATGTATATTGATGGAAGTATTGTTGAAAAATAAAACATTTTATCTTCAACAACAAATATTATCAGCAAATATCACAGATAGCTATGGGAGCTAATGCCACTCCCGGTTTTGCTAGTATCGTGTTAGACTGGTTCAAATGTACTGTGATGCCAGAAATTTAAAGTTTTTCTTGTATAACTTTTTAAAACAAAGATGTGTGGATGATATTGTTTTTTTAAATTTTGACAGGAAATAAGGATAACTTTAAGCATTTTTAAATCATTAAATGCAAGTACTATTTTTTTATTTATAGTTGGTCCTATTGGTAAACAAGTTATTTTTTTAGATTATGAGATTTTTGTATGAATGTTGAAATGAAAGAGTTTTCTAGTAATATTTTCAGAAAGAATACATTTATTAATAATTATTTACATTTTAGCATTAATCACCCATATTGGATTAAGATGAACATACCCCATGGTCAGCAGACTAGGTGTCCAGGCTGACCACAGATGATAAAATGAAAGAAGCTGTTATTTGTTTTAAATATGTTTTTAGAAAGAGGTGCAAAGCTGAAGTTTAAATAGGATTGCAAAAGAGGTTGTTAGTAAAAGGAAGGCTTACTTACCTCTATTTTAGTCAAGTGGTTAAATGCAAATAAACTAATTAAAGGTACTCTGAAAGGCAAAAAAAAAATCAAGCAATATTTTGTTTAGATACGTCACTGGATAGTTTCAACATTGGAAGTGCTATAGAAAATAATTTGACAATTCTTATCTGTAATAATGAATTATTTGAAATAGTAAGTTATCGTCCTGAATTTGTATATTAAAAGAATACAAATTTAAAAAATATTTTCTGATGGATTTACACAAATAAACATTGAATACACTGAGAAAGCTTTTAATATGTGTGTGTGTGTGTGTGTGTGAGTGTGTGTGTGTGTGTGTGTGTGTGTGTGTGTGTGTGTGTGTGTGTGTGTGTGTGTGTGTGTGTGTGTATATACAGAGAGAGAGAGAGAGAGAGAGAGAGAGAGAAAGATAGATATAGATACATTAGAAGGACCATATGTATGCTTGCTTGTTACATTTAGATAGAACATTTCAATCAAACAACACTGCACTTGTCAGTCATTTATATCACTACTTATTTTGGATGTTCCTCTTTTTACACAGTCATTACAATGGGGAAGATATGTAAAATAATTAAGGAACATATGTATTCTATTAAAATGAAAGTAACAGTGCTGTTTATAAACATATTATTATGCATCCCATGTGTAATAAATGTCATTTTAATATAATAAACAATGTCTGTAAATATCTGAGAGGTAGAAACTACCAAAACAAGGGTAAATGGTATTGTAAATATTATGTGTTTTTTTCTTAGAAGAGAAGTTGATGAAAAGTAGGACACACATTAGTTAAAAAAATTTTACTTATTATACTGTGTTTTAAGATTTATTTTATTATATGATATTTTGAAAGTTACGCGTATTAAAAGGTTATACTGTGGTAGCGTTGTCGCCTCACAGTAAGACGTTGTCCTGTTCGATTCTCAGCTAGAGCGTCTTCTGTGTGGAGACACGCGTGAATGGGCGTACCTTCGTTGAAGGTTGTGCGTCAGGGCCGGCAACTCGGCTCATAAAACTTTACTGCCAATCATTAGTGAACCGGAGTTCCGCTGTGGCGACCCCTAACCGGGAAAAGCCGAAAGACACAACAACAACACGTATTAAAAGGTTATGTGATTTTTTTTTTGTTGTAGCATATATTTAAATGCTTGGTTTGAATGTTTCATTATTCTGTAGAAGTCCATTTATAATAAATTAAGAACAGTCTTCTTTTGTTTTTTGTTTGCCATTTGGATGCTTTAATAGGTTTTATTGGGTTAAGTATCTATGTAGACTTCTTATGTAACAAATGGATCTGAAGAAGTCTACCATGAAAATCATTACCCCAATAACACCTATAAAAGGAATGATTTGAAATCAATCTCTCTTTTAAAGAGAGAGGATTTCATACTAAATTTATTTTATTTTAATAAATATTTTAGTTGAAGGTTTTGGTCTAAATGCTTGGACTCTTAACAATCCTTTATTGCAATTTCAGTTTTTCCTTATAGATACTACCTGTATACAGTCAGGCTGGACTGGAGATACTGGAGTCCCTGCCTTTGCATGATGTTCCAAAATCAGTGAGAAAGGATTCTGCATACTCTGGACAAGCATTGACAGCTCAGGTACTATCTTGACAGAACTAAGTCCTTCAGAAAAACTGAACAGCTGTTTATATCTTATGATGGGACAAGGAAGGGGCAACCCATGTAAAAACAGAGTATTTCAAGGTAGTTGTCTCCAGCTATAGCCTTTTGTCACACTCGGCATGGGAAATTAGTTCCCAACATTACCTAGGTAAACTTTACTGGTGCTTTATCATCTATGATGGTGAATTGTAAAGGGGTGGACTCCAGAATTATTCTAGATGCAGCAAAGTAGTTCTCTGTACATACTTTTTTACAAAGCATCACAAAGTGGATTTCTTTTCCAGGACTGGCTTTGCTAGAACCATTATCCAGGGGCTCTTGGATCACTTCCTGGGAGGAAGGTCAGACAGGCTTTGGCAATCAGTCCATGTAGCCAAATGTCTACTTCAGCAGTGAGAATGATTAACAAAGTGTGTAAGTTGCACTTACCCTAACACTAGATGTTCAAATTCTGCTCTGCTGCAGCAGTCACACCCACCATCACCCTTCTTTTTATATAGTTAGTTGTTGGGATATAATATTTTTGGGGTTCTGGTGTGTAGATCACGAGACAAATGCCCATGAGCTGCATTGCCGAAACTAGAAGGCTGCAGCACCGCTAGACCATAGAGTGGTGCTGCCGAAAGACAGATACACCGTGGTAACCTACGGCGGTAGGAAAACCTACAAACGCAGATGGCCCCTAAAATGAAAACGCAGGCTGTCAACTTACAGTGTACACGGCCGGCAACGAGAAACTGATTGAGAAGACAAACGGCACATCGGTAGTGTTACACGAGTGAAGCAAACACATAAATGAAAGTATTACTTACCTTTACAGCCCCTGTTGTTCACACAAACACAGCAAACGGTCCCCGAGAAGCAGAAAGTAAAATCCACATTACGAACTGTAAAGCACAGCACAGCTAACCCTAAGAAATGGTGAATAGAATACTAAGTCATGTGTCAGGCTATAATAATACCCCACACACAGTACAACTTAATGTAAAAACAGTTTGTGCACTAGGAGGAAGCATGTCACAGCAGGAGGGCTTTAGTATAGGACCAACCCAAATGAGAGGCATGCCTGCAACATACAGTACCTGTCCTGGTAGAGCCCCTGAGTGCAGTGTTAGGTGGGAACATACCAACCTGGTCAAGCATGAACTACTAACCTAGTAGCAGGAGATACAGTAGCATTAACCCATCTCCCACTCCACATTAGTGTATGTCTTGCAGGTGTAACCAAACCCGTCCATTTGTCCCTGCAATAGGAGTGTACACAAGTACGCAGTCCCATGTAGGCAGACAAGGGTGCAACACAGAGGTACCTCCCTATGTAACTTCTGCCACTGAAACTGAGACTAGGCCCAACACCCTGATTGGCCAGCAGCAACAACTGGGAGTTAAAGGGTGCCGGTGCAGTACACTCAGAACCTGTGCTGCAATTAGGCTTTGTAGACATCTACCAGATTACAAGCATATGGCAACTCCAGGGTTGTGTTAACTGCAGACATTGAAACCATAGTGGAGAGGCAGTCAGAGATGGGTGGAGTGCACAAAGCTGTACAGGGCCACTGTGGCAGACAGTGCTACTACACACGGTACAAGACAAGGTGGTGTGCAGCGAGTAACCCACCATCTGGAAGGGACTTGCTCCAAGGCTGGTTGTATATCCCATTCCCAGCTAGACTGGCTGTGATGGATACTGAGAGGCCATCAACAAGTGCTGCTACCATGCTGGAATCTATGTATCTGTATAGCCCCGGTCTGCTTGGCAACAGATACAGCACAGTACCCAGCCAACGTGGCAAACCAATACTGGTGGTGGAGGGGTACCACTACCATTTGGAATGTGAAGCACCGCCAAAATGGTACTGGGCATATATCGAGCGGAGAGTAAAGGTGTGCAGAGGATGTGCCATCACTGTTCACCAGGAAGAGGGGGAAGAACTGCTGAAATCACTGCCACACCAGCATGGCCCAGATGCAACAATGGCCCAAGTGGCTACACTGCGAGCAGAACTGTGGCAGAGGGCGGTAACTGGCTATGAATTGCCAAGCTTGGTAATGCAGAGTGTCCTAGGCTTAGCAGATGACAACGTACTACAGGAGATGCCTTGTCGTGCAACCCTTCGGCGAAGCATAACCAGGGTACGGCAGTGGGCACGGGCATCCATGGCTACACCTCCAGCAACACTTGCGGATATTGATGTCTGGCACTGACAACAACAAATTAGATTCATATGTACTAATACACATACAAACCACTGCCTATTGATGAGACTTGTCCCTCTGCCCCTCCCCATCTGTGCAAATGATGATTAATGTGTCCTACTCTGTGTATTCTGTTACTGAAGTAGCGTATGTCTGATGCACAGTGTGATCAGTCTATGCATGGAACAGCACAGTCTGGGTGAAGGATTGCATGCATTACTTTTTCTTTTTTAATACTGTTTTATTCTGGTCCATAGTTATGAACCAGCCACTGCCTCCTAGAATGTCCATGGCATTGTCTTCTCTTGAAGCTAGCTTCTCGACAAGTTCCTCATCAAACTCCTCTTCCACTGTAAGGTTTGGAACTTCTTTTTTTCTGAATTATGTCTGCTTTGCTGCAAATGTTTCTTAAAATGATTTTATGTAACAAAGCATATACTGAGAATATCTTATTGCATGTAAAAGAGTCATAATCTGATTTTACTTTTTTTTTTTTTTTTACGGAATGTCTATTAATTTACAGATGGTTGGCAACTATGCAGTCTTGCAATGCACACATGTGACATCCTGAAACGGTGGGCTGTGAGCAACTCCCCAATTAATTTCTATTTCGATATTCACCACTGGCTGGTGGTGGTTACATTTGGGTGGGAAAGCTCCAAGTAAACTGAATATTAGATGTTTCATTGTCACAGTCCATGGCTAGGGATTTTAATGTATTTTCTCTGCTGCTTCTCTGTCCAGCTTTAGTGGTTTACTGAAACCAATAATTCTAGTTTGAATGTTTAAACATTTTATAAATATACACAAAATATGCTATCTGATTCCAGAACCCCCCCCAACACACACATGTGCCAAAGAAAGAGAATTCACACAAGGACTATCACATCCAACTAAAGACTACTAATCCTGTTTCCATATTATTGTATGAATCTGATTTATGTGCTTACAGATGGGCCACTTATTTTTATACACACTGACTTGTTATTGCTCTCTCATTTGCAAACCTTCACTTTCTGAGAGAGTTTAACCTGCTCTTCTAGCTTGTGTTTATGAAGAACACTGAAAAGATACTCAGAGAAGCCAGTAATGACATATTATTGCTATATATTATTTCAGAAGTATATCTGTTTAGTTTTAAAATGTATGTGCGATAATGCTATGTTCAGGGTTGCCACTTGACCCTCTTTATGCAAGAAAATCTCTACTTGGACAATTATGTTCTGTGAAAAAACATAAAAAATGTCAAATGTCCTGATATTTTAGTATTCTTTAATAGTTACAGGTTTTTTATCAGGAATAGCTTAATGTGATATGGAACAACATAAACAGGCATATCAACTTGAGTTTTTATTTTGGCAAAAACTTGAAATCTAGTCTTATGCACTGGTTATAAGTATGATCTGTCTTGTAAAATTCTTACATTTCCATGACAATATCCCACTTTGGGCAGGTGAATGGTGCCAGCCCTAGCTATGTTTTATATGGGAAGTAATAGCTGTTAGTTTACAAATACCATCTGTTGATCCATACATGTCTGTCTCATTCAAAAATAAACACCTTCAGCATTGTGGTCCAAGTAACAAGAGCATCAAACAAACTCACCTTATGTGTCTGTGCTGTTTCTAAGCCATAAAGCTATTGGCCTCAGAGTACTGAAGATGTCTTCAAGTGAAAAAAAAGGAAACTTAAGGCATTTTCCAGGTGAAGAGCAAAATGATGTTCTATACATGCTGTGACGTCCCACTCTGAGCCAGTAATCAAGAAGCCTGAATCTTCATCACTGACACTGGAGAGGGATGTTCACTCGGAATACAAATGGATACACTCAGTATTTCCAGATGCAGACCTCTCTGTATCAAGCACAATTTCCCTTAGAGCACACAGGGAACACAGTCAGCCCGGAGTCTGGATTTCTCTATCTGTCTCCCTCCAGGTCCCCAGTAAGACTCCCCACTGGCATAGATTCAGAGTTAAGTCCTCAGCCAGGTGCCCAAGCCAAGTTCTCCACCACTGTCTCTGTGAAACAAGTGCTTTGTCTCCCTGCCCAAGTAGCTGACACACACTCTCTGAGATTTAATTTTCATACACTCACACACCTGGGAAAGGTTGGCATAGATTACCTGCTCTATCAACTTTGTCCAGACTATAAGGTAGATTCAATGCCACCAGTCAGTTACTATAAGGTTCTGAAAAGAGTATCCAATTATGCTGAGTGAAATTAATATCGATACAAATGGTAATGTTGACCAAACAGCCAGACATTCGGAGTCGCCACAGTTATCACCAAAAAATATATGCAAATACTCCCAAAACTTAAATATTTTTCTAAAATAACCAGCCACAATAAGTAGCTTAAATATATTTAATAATAAATAATAAAAGAACATGAAAATACTAAATATCTATTTACAGTAAACACCATAGTTTTAGTCACAGGAAATATTGAAAATAATACAGCTGAATAGATTCACAGTTATAGAAAAACAGTACTTCTAACCTCACTGTATTTTGCTGACTAATCTAAAGAGAATTACTGTTCCTACTTACTGAATAGAGCAAGGCAAGATAATGTGGGTGAGGGTGTTTCTAGTCAGGTTTCCATGAATAGATTTCCCCTGAGACTTCTGTCTTCTTTAATATTAAAACATTATTTCTGTACAGAATGACATCACATACATCTGGTCATCTGACTTCTGGTTCCCATGCCATCACCAACACTAGAATCTGCCAGGAATTTAGCACCTACATATTAATAATAAACACACAAGAGCATTACTCAGATCTGCTGCTGCTCCCAGAAGTCATAAAACCATTTTAACACTTGTATTCCTCCTACAGAGCTATTAACTATTCTCTACCACAGACATTGTGTCTCTGGCTCCATTCAAAACTGTGAGATAACATCTTTATGGCTTAACACATAAAGTAATTTAATTTCAGATATATTTTAACATTTGTTGTAGCTGGATTGTGATTCATCTCTGCGCTCCCAGTATCCTCTGTTGAAACCTAATCATTTAATTCAGTTACAGTTATGCATGTGCATTTTTTTTTTCCCAACAGGACACACTGTTGATACATTTTAACACAAGCAGCTTTACAAACACATTTTTCAACACAAGCATCTGTACAAATCAGTTTGATATACACAAATGACATATGATTCTTTACAAAATTCCAGCTAGCTGTGCTGGCATATGTTAAACATCCACTGCCCTTCTTTTCCTGGCGTGCTGGCAGTACCTCCTATTATCACACATGAAACTCGCACCAGTGATACAAGAAGTAAATTAAACAAACAAGCATGTAAAAATACCTGAACTTGAAAACTAATGGTTCTTTGTTTTCAAAACAAGACATTAAATGCTGTATCCTACTAAAGGTCAGCTCTAGAGAGGACATCTGGTATAATACTGAATTCTGTTTTGAGAGTCCGATGGCCATGTTTCTTGACACTCATGTTGGAAATGTCTTCGAAGATCACATGCCTACAAATCTGTTCACATGACAACACTTACAGTCTTAGTTATGAGGGTGAGAGGTGGGGTCCTGGCAGAGTACCTGTGTGCAGGTTGCACCACTCACTGTCCTACAGGAATAGGCACTAGATCTAATTAAGTAGAAATACACTTGTATTATCAGTGTGATCAAAAAAGTTAATGGGTTAGAGAGATTTTCTGTCTGTTTTGTGGGGATGCGATTCCTGAGGAAGTAATATTTATATTGAAAGGTATGGGATATGGGTAAAACCTCTTTTGTTATAATAAGAGACCTCAATAATACCGATGATGTACTATTGAGGTTATTGCATACAGATACACTTCAAAAAAAGACAGTTAGCTTTAGGAATTATAGAATGAAACATACATATCAGGTATAAACAGCAGCAGTCTGAAACCCTCTTGTAAAGGCACCCTAAAAGGCATACTTGGATATTGTGAAAAACCTTATTATTGTTTCAGTGTATGATAAAACTCTGAAATTATTGTTTTGATTGCTTTAAGTGAAAGTTATTTTACTTCCATTATTTAGTGGATTCATGCTACATTTTGAGTAACTGTCATACCTGAACCAAACAGACAACAAAAGAGGAAATAAGTGCAAGCAAAGCTTCCTTTTTTCATTCTACATAATGCATCTCCAAAAAGTCTGGAGCTTCTTTTATTAAGCAGTGAGACATTTATATTATGAAATCGTTGATTTTAGTTATTTTGAATAAGGTCATAGCAGATTCATGTAAGTGTGTGTGTGTGTGTGTGTGTGTGTGTGTGTGTGTGTGTGTGTGTGTGTGTGTGTGTTTTGGGGGGGGGGGCTACTGCTTTAATGGGAACAGTGTAGTATCCTTGTGATGCACATTTGTAAGCCAGAAAATGAACATGAGAGGTTTGTGTGTAGTGAATGGAGCCGGTCATCTACTTGACATTTTGTTTGATAACTTGGAAGAACATGGATAAAGCAAACTCACATTCAGTCAATCAAATATTGGGATCTTAAAATACTAATCTGTCCTTCTCCTTTTATTTACTTGACCCTTTATTTCCTTTCACTTATCTCAAAAACTAATGCCATTTTAAATGTCTACATTTTTATGTGTTTTATTTTCCTGACAGTTTAGTGTAACATTTAATAACCCCAGTTTAACAACTCTTTCACCTTATCTGGTGTGTTATAGGTGAACCGATTAATTCCCTTATTCCATTTTATTTTGCATATTTTAATACTCAAGCTTTCAAACAAGGAGACATTTTTAATATCATTGTGCACCTATACTTTTCTCCTCATACTCCTCTAAACAAGAAGTTCATGCCTTATTTTCATAGTTTGTCTTCATCTTTAAGAGGTTACAGCACACATAGGTTTTTGGTGAAGATCTTCTGCATACTTTCATTTCCTTTTATGCATTTTCTTTTGACTAGGCCCACATATATTTGTCCCATGTTCCCATTTTCTGTGTAATAAGGAGCTACTCATGGAAACTAATTAGTTGCCCCCCCATGCATGTGCAAACTCTGGATGTGTGAATATCAGCACAGCTGCATACAAATACTATGGATTATAATGTCAAGACACAACATTAGGAGGATCATCTGTTTCACATGTGACTGCATTTAAAATAATTGAGTCATATCTAAGCATGGTTTAATACTTACTGTTCATTTTATATTATATTATATTATATTATATTATATTATATTATATATTATATTATATTATATTATTTCTCTTGTTATTTAATATATTGATCTTGATGGAGCTTTGCTCCCTTGCTCTGTGTTATAAAAGGGCTGCACACATTCAGACTAGCCTAGTACTTACCTGTAAAATGGATGAATGATGAGTTAATGCTGATTCATAGGTTCATAGGTTCATAGGTTCATACTAGGCTATCTGCCCAAGGGCATTTATAAGCCTAGCCCATAGTTATGTGGCTTTCGCCACCCCTTTAGTTTGAATAAAAACTATGCCTATCATTTTTCTGTGCCTCTGTCAAGCAGTGACACTGAAGTAATCCCTGGGGTATATCTGCGATTTCCCATCCATTGGTCAAGATTCCTCTTGAACAAGGCCAGCGAGGTGCTCTGCCTCACATGTACCGGGATTTTGTTCCACAGCATAGGGAGTCTCTGGGTGATGAATCTGTCCCTCCAGCATGTTCTATTTATAACCGTGTCAAGGTTTAAGTCTCCGCCCTTGTGGTTCTGAGGGATCTAGATTTTTGAGGTGAAGCATATTCATCAAATCTGGGTTTGACATGGCCTTATATGTCAGGCACAGGTCACCTCTGAGCAAGCGGTATGAGACTGAATAAAGCTGGAGTTCTTTCAGTCGGGCAGCATAAGACATATTTTTGAGACCCTTTATCCTTTTGGTGAGGAACTTTTGGGGCCTTTCAAGCTGCATCAGGTGTCTGGTCAGATACATTCGAGCGGGCATTGTACTCAATCATAGGTCTAATGAGTGATGAGTACAGGGGGACGATGACCTCCCTTGATCTAGATGTGAATCCCTTCATGATCAGGTGGGCGATATAGAAGGTTTTCCTAACTACTTTAGCAACATGAGTGTCAAACGAAAGACTACTGTCAACTTGGGTCCCCAGATCCCTGATGACTTTTTCTGTGCTCAGTGGATTGTCACCTATATGGTAGCTAGGGGTAACCTTGTTTTTCCCGAAGGGTATGACTATGCATTTTTTGGCGTTTAACTTCAGGCCATGGCTCTGGCACCAGTTATCCGTTTCTGTGAGGCCCTTCTGGAGGATATCTGTGTCAGATACTGTGTCATACGTCCTTAGTTGTATTTTGACAGATTTTCCACTAACAGAGGTACATTTTCCAAACTTTGAAGACAATATCTAATTTTAATCTATTGTTAAATAACACTAATCTGATGTTACTATCTGTGAATTTATTAACTCCCTCTGTATTTAATCAGTTTAATTGTTTTGTGTGTATGTCTTCTCTTTGAATAAGTGCTGGGGGGGGGGGGGTCATTGCTTTTGCTGATGACCGATTGTAATTTATCTTTAACTTCTCATTTTCTTTAAATCTTTCCTCATGTTCTGTATGTAAGCCCAAAAATTATTCCTTATTACTTTTCATTATGTATGCTAGGGGAATTTCATTTACTGTCCTGTGTTTGGTTTGTCGTTTTTTTTTGTTATGCTAACATTTCCCAGCAATCTTTTCTTGAAATTTTGTATAAGACAATACATTGTTTATTTTTGTAAGCTTGCTTTTTTCTTTGGACATGCATTCTTTTAAATTGTATTATATTTATGCTTGAACTTTTAATATCTGTCCCTTCACTTGTTATTGTTGTTGTCAGTGAATGCCTTTCTTCAAGTAATAACATTTATGTTCCTGTCTTTTTCTTCTGGCTCTACAGTCTAAGACATTCCATTATTTTGCGAAAAAATATAACAAAAAAACATGAACTCCACAAACTGCCGTACAAACTAAAACAAATGAACAAAGAATGGCTATAAAAACAACTAAATAATAATACTTTATTATAAACACATCAACTGGTTAGTGTTTTCATTCAAAACATTGAATTTCATCAGACTTGATTGAAAGTGCTAACCAGATGATGTGTTTATTATAAAGTATTAATATTTAGTTATTTTTATACAGCCATTTTTTGTAGATTCCATTACTTTCCATATATACCACACACACACACACACACACACACACACACACACACACACACACACACACACACACACACACACACACACTTGGCTATATTTCAAAAGAGCTGCCCTTAGTGTAAGTGACTTATCTCAATATAAGCCCTATCTATAAATAGGCTTACACTGGGGACCAGATTCCTAAACACCTGCTCTCAGTGTAAGTGGTCACCCATCCTCTTAGACCGAAATAATATTTAATATTGGTAGAAACATTCCCTTCCAAGGTTTGAATGTTGAAACAGTGAGATTTGTGTCATAGAACTGAAGGCACCCTTCCCCCTCTGTCCCAACATCTAACACAAAAGGAATGAATTAAGCACCTTTGAAACCCTACCAAAATTAAACATTAAATCTAAACTTTAAATAAATCACTTTCACAGAAAATGCAAAAAAGATAATAAATATTTCATCCAGCATTTTTGCAGGGGGCTACACCCTTCTGTACCTCCAAGTGGGGGTATTTCCCTCTTAGTTATATATTCTAGTTTCTCAGAGTCATAACTGTGGGGATGTAATCAAATCTATGAACTGTGCTATTTGTTGATAGCCTAGTTTACTTTTGAATTAAATACAAAATTCATACTTCAGAATGACAGAAGTGCTTCTCAGGCTACAACATTTGACCCCAAAACTTCAACTAACAGATTCACCAATCTGGGCTTCAAAATCAAAATAAAATCAATGAGACCTTAAATGTTCAGCACACACACTCTTTTAATGGAACAAGGGATGGTGCTTTCATTCAGAATAACCTCCATGTTATCAGACATGGTGACAATATAAAGAAAAAAAAACTTACTTTAACAATATATGAAGTCACATATTAGAAGCAAAACAATCATGTATAGTAAGTTCAGTAAAAAGTCACCAATAACTCAAAAAAATCAATATATACTACAGACAGGTCAAAACATTAACATTTGTTTGCAAATATGAAAGAAACAAATTGCAAAGTTGAAACTAATATTAAGAGCACAAGGAAAAGCTACAAAACCAGTGTACATAGAAAATTTCATGCTGTACTCACAGCTTCATAATGTTTCCTCCAGCTTTAAAATGTACACATTTCTCTAGATCTTACCCTCATGTGCTGTCAGCTGTTGTATTCTACAGCTATAACAAAGATCATTTTGAGAAGAGTATTTCTATCTTTCAACAAGTTGTAACAAGTTACATACAGATCTATATGGAATATGATAATTTAGGCAGTTATAGAAATATTATAACTGAAAGGAAGTCTCAATTTTCTGAAAGACATTTATAAAAAAATGTACTCAACTGAGTACAAAGTGTGTGCCTCATTACACCTTTGAGTCTAGACTTCAAACTCTCCTTAATGCTACATGTCAGTAAGACCTGGAGGTACATTTTCCCCAAAGGACAAATTGGTAATAAAGCTTCCCTCTGTCCAGGGTTATTCCAAGGTCATCTCCAGAAGGGTGGCATATGCTATCTTAAAGTCTACCATCTAAGTTTTAAGAAGCTTATTTCCCTGCCTCTCCTGTATATCCTTGCAGATGCACATTACCATAAATGCAAAGCATTACCTCGAGAAGTCAAAGATGTGCAACCTAAAAACTGATGACTGCAATACAAAGAAATTAAATTTGCAAAACACTGTACAGCAATGTTCTAAACATGTCTAAGTAAGATCAAATAATGTCAGAATACAATCTAAGTACAAATTGTTTACCAGCATGGGGAATTAGCAATCTTTTGTTCATTAGAGCAAGGAAACACCTTAATTTTTGTAATAGTCCTTCTTATATTCCAAATATTTAAATAGTTACAACAGAAAATGATAGCATGAAAAGAAGAGATTCTATAGAGGAGAAAATGTTGTTAAATATGAGCTGTGGATGGATTTTAACAGCTACAGACATTCATCATGAATATTGATTAAGATGCACATTTAAAACAATTGAAAATATAAAAAGGAATTCAAAAAAGATTAATGTAATTTTAGTATGAGACATTATTAACTGGAAGTATTATAATTTAAAATTTTCACAACACTTTATACATTGTGTAGCAGCTATTGTTCTTTGTATCTGAAATATACTGCATTATTTTTTGTCTGTGTACATTCATATATTATCTGAGTAACAGTGAATTGTGCAACTGTAACTGTATGTCAAAATTTTTAAATACCTTTTGGCCTGGCTCATGGCTGAAAAGACCACCTACACAGTCAACAAAGTAATATATGTGTGTGTATGTATACATATATATATATATATATATATATATATCTATATATATATATATATATATATATATATATCTATATCTATATGTATGTGTGTGTGTGTGTGTGTGTATATATATA